>NC_069500.1:1236825053-1237125053 GCF_027579735.1 Bombina bombina | reverse complement strand
GGACATTACGCCCACCACATATGTATAATCTTGAACTCTGAATATTGGGACGATTACACTATATCGTTGAATCTATTAATGATTCCATTACATTGCTGTGTCTATTACTAATATTTCCTTGTATTTTAAATACCAGTACCTCCCCCTTTTTTATCTAAGGAGTATACTGTCAAGACAACACTTATTCACTATCACCATTTGCTATTTCAGTATAGACCTAGGAATAACTTATCTGTTTCCTATTTTGGTCCTAATTTTTTATAATGATTGCATTTAGATTTTTGTTTCACTGTGATTTTGTTTCACTGTTATATTGATAGTTGATTTTCAGACCGTTGGCGCACTAATTATACACTTTTATATTTTTGATCACACTTTTTTTGGGAACTGATTAGGTTGCGACAAGGTTTGACTGTATAAAAATATTTTTTGTTTATAATATTTTAATATCACACTCCCCTAAAAATTACATTGCACTAGAGCACTGTGTGTATATTAGTGTATATATTATTATTTTTACACATTTATATATATATATATATATATTTACACATATTTATATATATTTATATTTTTTGTTTTTGTTTTGCTGTATATTCTTTATTAGATTACACTACCCAGTAGTAAAATGCAAAGCAAAGATCAAAGGATCAACAATAGAAAAGCCTTAAGCTGCAATGATAACACTATAGATATGTGTAATGAATCCACTAGTGATCTATCTATGGTTCAATTATTTCATAAATTAGAGGAAGCACTCAAGAATGAACATAGACACTGGTGGGATATAGATACACTTCGCAAATACAAAGAGAAGGGGCATATACCCAGGGGTCTAAGGATATCTAAACAGTGTTCCTTTAAACAGGATCCTGAACTTACAACTAAATGGCTTAGCATTTTAACTGAATGCTCTTTTAAACTTATAGATCTTTTAATTGAATACCGGGAGACCCTTTTGAATAAAGTAGAGACAGAGATAGAGGAAATCCAAAAGAATCTACTCAAGTTTGAGTCCAATACAGATTATGTAAAATTTACCCAAGAAGTACAGGAGAAGTCTGACGTTTTTCAAAAGAAAATTATATCCACTAAAATTAAAAAGCTAGCGAGGGACGAACAAGATTATCTAGAGGATTGAGTATATGACTCACACTCTAGGAACAAAGTAGAAGAATCTGATAACCAGGAGTCTACATCTAATGAAACTAGGCCAGACACCTGGGTTAAAGTAGATTACAAAAAACCCAAGGACAAAAAGAAAAATGTCCAATTTAGGAATAATAATTCAAATAGAAATAGGAGGAATTCTGCTAGTAATAGCAATTATTCATCCAATCATTTTGTGGGTAATAGTAATTATTCATCCAACTATGGGAATCAAGCCTCTCACCAAGATAGAGGGGATGATAATTATAATTATACGCCTAAAAACAATTATAATAATGATTGGAGACATTGGTCCAATAGGGATCACCAAAATGAATTCGGTCACCAACAATATAGACCTTATCGATTTTCAGATAATACAAGGGATCATAATACATATACGCCTAGAAATAACCATC
The DNA here is from genome assembly GCF_027579735.1 of Bombina bombina. Classification (NCBI taxonomy): domain Eukaryota; kingdom Metazoa; phylum Chordata; class Amphibia; order Anura; family Bombinatoridae; genus Bombina; species Bombina bombina. The sequence goes on along the minus strand of NC_069500.1, from coordinate 1,237,123,485 downwards.
ACAATGAAGCTAGAAGCCATATGGCAAACAATAGTAATTTCACGCAAAGACAAGAGAGGGAACCCATTAGCAGCCCGCAGGTTTTTCATCAGGCACAGAGATTACCATACAACTCCCCGCAGGTAAGACACACACCGATACGATTGAAACATCTAGAGAGAGGCCCAGAAAGAGAGATTGTAAAAACTACCCCGAAAAAAAGATCATACGCCAACGTGGCAGCAGAGGGAGAGCTAAGTCATCCCAAAAGGAGAAATTTAAACGAATGAGGGAGAACATCTTTAATTTATCTGACCATGTTTTAACTAATGAGGAGGTGGGAGTTCTGAATAGAGGACTCTCTTTCTGTCCCTCCAAAAATCACAATTTGTTCGAATTATTCGTAGATTTGAACAAATTTGTGCGAAAATTGTCAATTCAGATATTTCTGTGATAAAAAGCTTAAAGGTACTGGTCATGCACCAATTCTAACAAATGAAATGACAGAAAGGCCCTTGACAGATATCATCTATTTTGAGCCTGAGACAGTATGTGATGAATTATTCGAAAATGATTTACATTCTGATTTGACCCCTAAATCAAACTTTAATCCCCCTTGCACAGGAACCAGTCTAGAAATATTTCAAAATCTAGTCCTAGAAGAATTCGGCAAACTCTCTGAAAATAATATAAAGAATCCTAATTTAAATACTTATGAACTAACAGCTCTATCTAGACTAGCAGCTAATAAAAATTTGGCAATTAGACAGGCTGACAAGGGAGGGGGGATAGTAATACAGAATATTCAAGATTATATTAAAGAAGCTGATCGTATACTTTTAGACACAGAGTATTACAAATTATTAACATTCAATCCCACAGCAAAATTTCTAACAAGTTTGATCAAAATGGTTGATGCTGGTTGGTTAGAGGGAATACTTACAAAGAAAGAGAGAGATTATCTAATACCTTATGCACCCAATTTGGCATATTACTATCACCTCCCAAAGATTCACAAGAGTATGGTGGACCCTCCGGGGAGGCCCATCATATCAGGAATTGACAACTTAACCTGTAATTTATCCGAATATGTGGATTCCTTTTTAAAAAAATCTGTGATTACTTTAAAATCCTATATAAAAGACACACCAGACTTAATATATAAGTTATCCCACATTAAAAAAGAAGGGAGAGACTTGGTTTGGCTGACCTGTGATGTCTCTGCTTTATATTCCAATATTGCACACCATCTGGGAATTCAAGCTATCCAATATTATCTAGAGAGAGACATCTACATGCCAGTCAAACAAAGGGATTTTCTATTGGAATGTATATCCTTTGTATTGAAAAATAACTACTTCGTATATCAGGAGAAATTTTATTTGCAGATCAGGGGAACGGCCATGGGGACCAGGTTCGCCCCCAGTTTTGCTAATCTCTTCATGGGATTCTTTGAGGAACAATACATATATCCTTCCTCATATGGGGCGAACCTGGTCTTCTATGGCCGTTTCATAGATGACCTCCTGTTCATCTGAGAGGGGGAAATCTCACTGGCTCAGAAATTTATGGAAAGTCTAAATAATAATTCATTAGGCCTGAAATTCACCTCTAAAATAGATGTGACTAGTATAGAATTTTTGGATCTCATTTTATCATGGGATAGCATAGGCAATATCTCTACCAAAACCTTTTTTAAGTCGGTGGATGCTAATAGTTATTTGAACTATAAAAGCAACCACCACTTACCTTGGAAGAAGAATATCCCTTACAACCAATTTTGTAGGATTCGCAGGAACTGCACTGATTTAGACAGTTTTGATATACAAGCGAATATTTTAAAGAAAAGGTTTATTGAGAAGTATTACCCTTTAGATCTTATTGAGAATAGCTACAAGAGAGCCAGAAACAAATGCAGAGAGGATTTCTTTGTCAAGAATAAGGAGACTATACCTATTGGAGGATCTACTAAGGGGAATGAGAAAGTCAGATTTATAACACAATTCAACAACAACCATAACAAAATTAAAAATATTTTAGGTAAACACTGGCACATTTTGACAGGGGACCCTTTGCTGAGGGAGAGTATAGGAAATTCACCTGTCTGCACTGTCTGCAGATCAGGGGAACGGCCATGGGGACCAGGTTCGCCCCCAGTTTTGCTAATCTCTTCATGGGATTCTTTGAGGAACAATACATATATCCTTCCTCATATGGGGCGAACCTGGTCTTCTATGGCCGTTTCATAGATGACCTCCTGTTCATCTGGGAGGGGGAAATCTCACTGGCTCAGAAATTTATGGAAAGTCTAAATAATAATTCATTAGGCCTGAAATTCACCTCTAAAATAGATGTGACTAGTATAGAATTTTTGGATCTCATTTTATCATGGGATAGCATAGGCAATATCTCTACCAAAACCTTTTTTAAGTCGGTGGATGCTAATAGTTATTTGAACTATAAAAGCAACCACCACTTACCTTGGAAGAAGAATATCCCTTACAACCAATTTTGTAGGATTCGCAGGAACTGCACTGATTTAGACAGTTTTGATATACAAGCGAATATTTTAAAGAAAAGGTTTATTGAGAAGTATTACCTTTTAGATCTTATTGAGAATAGCTACAAGAGAGCCAGAAACAAATGCAGAGAGGATTTCTTTGTCAAGAATAAGGAGACTATACCTATTGGAGGATCTACTAAGGGGAATGAGAAAGTCAGATTTATAACACAATTCAACAACAACCATAACAAAATTAAAAATATTTTAGGTAAACACTGGCACATTTTGACAGGGGACCCTTTGCTGAGGGAGAGTATAGGAAATTCACCTGTCTGCACTTTTAGACATGCTCCCACGTTGAAAAATGTACTAGCCCCAAGTAAAATTGTAATGAAGAAAAGATGTTTGACGAGTAAAATAAGTAGCCAAAAAGGCAATAGGCTCCTAGGCAAACCAGGTTTTTTTAAATGTAACAGAGCCAATTGTGGATTATGCCAATACACTAAGAGCAAGAGAACTGAATTTGTGTCTTATATTAGTAAGGAAAAATTTCATATCAAAACACACTTTACATGTGACTCGGCCTTTGTAGTTTATTTGTTAGAATGCAGTTGTGGGGTTCAGTACGTGGGTAGGACCTCGAGACCCCTCAAAAAAAGATGGGGTGAACATCTAAGGAATATTAGTAAAAATATTGCCAATCATAGTGTCCCTAGGCACGCTAATGTATGCCACACAAATACATCCAATATGTTTAGCATATTCCCTTTAGAACAAGTGAACCCTAAATGGGGCAGAAACAGATATTTGTATTTAAGACAAAGGGAGACTTTTTGGATTTGGAAGATGCGCACCTTGTCCCCTGGTGGCTTAAACGCAAATATTGACATGGCTGCCTTCAATTAAAGTATCCATATTAAGTCTCTCTGTATATAGTTTACTATAGGCCATAGACATCTAGCACCAATACTCCTATATAGGCCTCCCACTTAGATTATCACACTGTCAGATATGTTAGAATTAAATTGTATATGTCCTTTGTCATCTATGTGAGTTTTTACTCTAGTTTGATTATGAATATCTCATTTAGTACAGAGGTTATATGCTAGCCAGATAGGTTGATCAGAGTTACAAGTACTCTTTATACGAGTATTATTGAACACCAGTAAGTGATAACTCTGAAATCCACTTATAGTACACTTTAGTTTACATTTACCTATCTCTAGGCTAGATGTTTTTTAGCCTTGTAAGTTATCCACTCCTTACTCACGACAGCATTTGCACGCACCATTTGTGTTTATAATATAGTGTATTATTTAATACATTACATTTTTATATTTTTATATAAGCGTTACGTATGCATCATAATTTGAGTTAATTAAAGATTATAGTTTAGGAACCCCTCATACCTCTAGAGGTTGTATTCAAAAACACATTACACTGGGTATACAGCAGCCGTAAGCAGGTAATGCATTTATCTCTGGGATATCCATCTATTCATTTATAATAGTGTCTATAAGTGGGGGAATACACTTATAATTTCCGGCAATATGATATTCAATATAGACGTGTTTTGAATTCCTTTGCATTTATCTTAGAAAAGCCGACTCACTAATAACTCTATCTACTTTTAGGAAATCATTCCCTCTGATAACGGTAACTAATTTGGCTATTTCCAACAATGTGTTTGAATATTTAGATTTACATGTGCAACTGTGGATTTAACCGTATCATTGGGGAATATACATTTTTAATACATTTTTTATATATATTTTACATTTTGTTTATATTTTATATTTTTCTTGTAATGTTTTTCATGTATGAAATCATTCATCTGTATATGAACACAATATGTGAAGAGTTAATGAATGCACAATTGCTAACAATAAAATTTATGTGTGCAGTGCCAGTAGGTGTGCCCGATCTGGTAGTTAATATTTTATATATTGTTTTTATATATATATATATTTTATTAATCATTAGATTTTTAGATTATTAGAGCCCATTGCGGCTTTTTAACTTGTGCGGTTTTGTTGCTAATACCGCATTGGTTAATATCCCTTCACTCCCGTAACCATGGAGGTGTGTATCTACAAGCACCCCATTGGACAGTATACGCCAATGGAACTCCCAGCATGGGGACACACCTACGTACATGCGCGGTATGCATTTGAAGACGCCGTACTAATTGTTATAAGTTCGTGGTTTTTATGTGTTTCATTATACACTTATGCACCTGAGGAAACGGTCACGTACAGACCGAGAAACGTTGTGTAAATAAAGTCTTATTTATTTTAAGATTGCAGCCACGAACTTTCTTTTTCTGACATCTATATTGGTAACATTGTATTTTGCCATCACAATACAAAATACAAACTACCATTTGCCTTGCTGTATCACTCCTCTTTGGAGAGCACGGATCTGAATTGGATATCTTGATCTGAGCAGACCGCAAGTCAGTCCTTTTGAAAATTGGCTGGGAGCCAAGACCACCAGCGTAGCTACCCAAATTGGCAGAGACGAGCGGAACCTTACCACCACAGTGGAGTGGGAGTTAGCTGGACAACTCTGAGGGTCCAGGAGGCACTTGTGACACTTTTCAAGTGTCCTTTATCCTGTGAGTATTTGGTTTTATTTGCATTGCGTGTCCCATCTCATTGGTAACCGCACTATGTTGGCGCCTTCTTTTATCTTCTTTTCTATGTAGTATCCACCCCTGGGTCACCAACAGGGATCGTTTGAAGAAGTGCTTGCCTCCTGTGATTTGGACATTACGCCCACCACATATGTATAATCTTGAACTCTGAATATTGGGACGATTACACTATATCGTTGAATCTATTAATGATTCCATTACATTGCTGTGTCTATTACTAATATTGCCTTGTATTTTAAATACCAGTACCTCCCCCTTTTTTATCTAAGGAGTATACTGTCAAGACATCACTTATTCACTATCACCATTTGCTATTTCAGTATAGACCTAGGAATAACTTATCTGTTTCCTATTTTGGTCCTAATTTTTTATAATGATTGCATTTAGATTTTTGTTTCACTGTGATTTTGATTCACTGTTATATTGATAGTTGATTTTCAGACCGTTGGCGCACTAATTATACACTTTTATATTTTTGGTACGCAGGACTACCTTATCCGTATGAAAAATCAGATAAGGAGAATCACATTGTAAGGCAGATAGCTCAGACTCTACGAGCCGAGGAAATAGCTACCAAAAAAAGAACTTTCCAAGATAAAAGCTTGATATCTATGGAATGAAGAGGTTCAAACGAAACTCCTTGAAGAACCTTAAGAACCAAGTTTAAGCTCCATGGTGGAGCAACAGGTTTAAACACAGGCTTGATTCTAACTAAAGCCTGACAAAATGCCTGAACGTCTGGAACATCTGCCAGACGCTTAATTAGCTGACAATCCTTTTTCCAAACCTTCTTGGAGAAAAGATAATATCCTAGCAATCCTGACCTTACTCCATGAGTAACCCTTGGATTCACACTAATAAAAATATCTGCGCCATACCTTATGGTAAATTTTCCTGGTGACAGGCTTTCGTGCCTGTCTTAAGGTATCAATAACTGACTCGGAGAAGCCACGCTTTGATAAAATCAAGCGTTCAATCTCCAGGCAGTCAGCCTCAGAGAAATTAGATTTGGATGGTTGAAAGGACCCTGAAGTAGAAGGTCCTGTTTCAGAGGCAGAGACCATGGTGGAAAGGATGACATGTCCACTAGATCTGCATACCAGGTCCTGCGTGGCAACGCAGGTGCTATCAGAATCACTGATGCTCTCTCCTGCTTGATCTTGGCAATCAGTCGAGGGAGCAGAGGAAACGGTGGAAACACATAAGCCAGGTTGAAAGACCAGGGCGCTGCTAGAGCATCTATCAGTGTCGCCTTGGGATCCCTGGACCTGGATCCGTAACACGGAAGCTTGGCGTTCTGGTGAGACGCCATGAGATCCAGTTCTCGTTTGCCCCAACGATGAATCAGTTGTGCAAATACCTCCGGATGGAGTTCCCACTCTCCCGGATGAAAAGTCTGACGACTTAGAAAATCCGGCTCCCAGTGCTCTACACCTGGGATATGGATAGCTGATAGGTGGCAAGAGTGAATCTCTGCCCAGCGAATTATTTTTGAAACTTCTAACATCTCTAGGGAACTTCTCGTTCCCCCTTGATGGTTGATGTAAGCTACAGTCGTGATGTTGTCCGACTGAAATCTGATGTACCTCAGGAGTTGCTAACTGAGGCCAAGCCTGAAGAGCCTTGAATATCGCTCTTAGTTCCAGAATATTTAATGGAAGGAGAGACTCCTCCTTAGTCCACGATCCCTGAGCCTTCAGGGAATTCCAGACTGCACCCCAACCTAGAAGGCTGGCATCTGTCGTAAAAATTGTCCAATCTGGCCTGCGAAAGGTCATACCTTTGGACAGATGGACCCGAGATAGCCACCAGAGAAGAGAATCCCTGGCATCTTGGTCCAGATTCAGTTGAGGGGACAAATCTGTGTAATCCCCGTTCCACTGACTGAGCATGCATAGTTGCAGCAGTCTGAGATGTAAGCGTGCAAACGGCACTATGTCCATTGCCGCTACCATTAAGCCGATTACTTCCATACACTGAACCACCGAAGGGCACGGAATGGAATGAAGAACCCGGCAGGTATTTAGAAGCTTTGATAACCTGGAATCCGTCAGGTGAATTTTCATTTCTACAGAATCTATCAGAGTCCCTAGAAAGGAAACTCTTGTGCGTGGGGATAGAGAACTCTTTTCCTCGTTCACTTTCCACCCATGCGACCACAGAAATGCCAGTACTACGTCCGTATCAGGATGTCGTCTAAATAAGGGGCTACTGCTATGCCCCCCGGCCTTAGGACCGCCATAAGCGACCCTAGAACCTTTGTAAAGATTCTTGGGGCTGTAGCTAATCCCAAGGGAAGAGCTACAACTGGTAATGCCTGTCTTGAAAGGCAAACCTGAGAAACCGATGATGATCTTTGTGTATCGGAATGTGAAGATAAGCATCCTTTAGATCCACTGTAGTCATATATTGACCCTCCTGGATCAGTGGTAGGATGGTACGAATAGTTTCCATCTTGAGCGATGGAACTTTGAGGAATTTGTTTAAGATCTTTAAATCCAAAATTGGTCTGAAGGTTCCCTCTTTTTTGGGAACCACAAACAGATTTGAGTAAAAACCCTGTCCCTGTTCCTCCTTTGGAACTGGATGGATCACTCCCATAACTAGGAGGTCTCGTACACAGTGTAAGAATGCCTCTCTCTTTATCTGGTGTGCAGATAATTGTGAAAGGTGAAATCTCCCTTTTGGGGGGGAAGCTTTGAAGTCCAGAAGATATCCCTGGGATATAATTTCCAAAGCCCAGGGATCCTGAACATCTCTTGCCCACGCCTTGGAAAAGAGTGAAAGTCTGCCCCCTACTAGATCCGTTCCCGGATAGGGGGCCGTTCCTTCATGCTGTCTTAGAGGCAGCAGCAGGCTTTTTTACCTGCTTACCTTTTTTCCAGGTCAGATTTGGTCTCCAGACCATCTTGGATTGAGCAAAAGTTCCCTCTTGTTTATTATTAGAGGAAGTTGATGCCGCACCTGCCTTGAAGTTTTGAAAGGCACGAAAATTAGACTGTTTGGCCCTAGATTTGGACCTGTCCTGAGGAAGGGCATGACCTTTTCCTCCAGTGATATCAGCAATAATCTCCTTCAACCAGGCCCGAATAGGGTCTGCCCCTTGAAGGGAATGTTAAGTAGCTTAGATTTTGAAGTCACGTCAGCTGACCATGATCTAAGCCATAGCGCTCTGCGCGCCTGTATAGCAAAACCAGAATTCTTAGCCGTTAGTTTAGTCAAATGAACAATGGCATCAGAATAAAAGAATTGGCTAGCTTAAGTGCTCTAAGTTTGCCAAGTATGTCATCCAATGGAGTCGCTACCTGTAAATCCTCTTCCAGAGACTCAAACCAGTACGCCGCAGCAGCAGTGACAGGGGCAATGCATGCAAGGGGCTGTAGGATAAAACCTTGTTGAATAAATATTTTCTTAAGGTAACCTCTAATTTTTTATCCATTGGATCTAAAAAAAAAAGCACAACTGTCCTCGACAGGGATAGTAGTACGCTTTACTAGAGTAGAAACTGCTCCCTCCACCTTAGGGACTGTCTGCCATAAGTCCCATGTGGTGGCGTCTATTGGAAACATTTTTCTAAAAATAGGTGGGGAAGAGAACGGCACACCTGGTCTATCCCATTCCTTATTAATAATTTCTGTAAACCTTTTAGGTATTTGGAAAAACATCAGTACACACCGGCACTGCAAAGTATTTATCCAGTCTACACAATTTCTTTGGCACTGCAATGGTATCACAGTCATTCAGAGCAGCTAAAACCTCCCTAAGCAACACGCGGAGGTGTTCAAGCTTAAATTTAAATGTAGAAATATTAGAATCAGGTATCTTTCCTGAGTCATTAACATCACCCACTGACAGAAGCTCTCTTTCCTCAGCTTCTGCATATTGTGAGGCAGTATCAGACATGGTTCTTAAAGCGTCAGTATGCTCTGCATTTTGTCTCACCCCAGAGCTTTCTCGCTCACCTCTAAGTTCAGGTAGTCTGGCTAATACCGCTGACAGTATATTATCCATGTATACTGAACATACACTGATTCATCATTTAAATACTTTACACCTGGTCAATTGTTCACCTGTTGTCATGTGACTACTCATTATTGTATCACTGCCATCTTGTGGCCATCTACCATATATATTCCTATTGTAAAAAAACATTCTGAATAGTCACATTGAAAAGGTTTAAGTATCAAACAATGTTAATAGATAAAATCATATGTACAAAGTTAAAATAGAAGAAATATTACACACAATATGCAGATATGCCGTTACTGTTTACTTGTTATTTAAATGTTAATTTGGACTCTTTCATTTTAGAGTTGATTTCAAAAAATTGCTGCTGGAGATTATGTGGATTACTGTCAATTTGAACACTGTAGGCCTATTTTGAAAATAATCTTTTACTTTTCTCTTTAGTATTTTTATATGTAAAGATAATTTTTAAACATTTCCCTCCAATTTTACTCAGCCCATTAAAAGGGGTTATTATAAAATTATTTTAGATTAAAGAAATGCAGGTATCATAATACTCAGCCCATTAGAAAGGGAAGATTTACCTATTCATAGAGATGTTTTAGGAAAGACAAATATTTAGTAAAACAAACTCCAATCGAATTCTTTATTCATACCCTTAGGTATTAGGCTTTCCAATTTGTATATCCAAAACATCTCTCTTGTTTTTAGTATATGTTCTCTATTACCCCCCCTCCTTGGTCTCTCAATCTGTTCAATTATTTGGAATCTGAGCTGACTGATGTTGTGACCCATAGAGAGGAAGTGAGAGGAAACAGGAGCCTCTTTGTTCTTACATCTAATATTAGACTTATGTTCTGTTATCCTCTCCCTTACCTCTCTACAGGTCTCGCCCAAATAGATCAGACCACATGGACACTTGATCAAATAAATACAGTAACATGACCTGCAAGTAAGATATTTATTAATTTTGTATTTTCTACCATTTATGGGGTGAGAGAAATATTCGCCTTTAATCATTGAACTGCAGTTACTGCAGTTCAAACAGGGATAACATCCATCCCTCCTAGGGCCTATAGTCTTCTGTATGTTCAATCTGTTACTGCCTATATCTGAATGTACAAGGCTATCTTTGATACTTCTATTTCTTCTGTATGCTGTCATAAAATTTTCTTTAAACTCATTCACTTGAGGGTTACAGTCCCTTAGGATGTGCCAATGCTTTCTTAGAATACCATTGATCTTCTGACTGAATTCATTGAACTGTGTTACAAACACTAGACGATCTGTTTCTTTACTTTTGTACCTTTTGGGTAATTCTTTATTGTTAACTACATCTAGTTGTTCCTTGATTAGTGATATTGGATACCCTCTATTGATAAACTTATCAGCCATCTCCCCCAACCTTTGCTTACATCTATTCTCCTCAGACACTATGCGTTTAACCCTTAAAAATGGGCTCTTTGGAATAGCTCTGAAGATACTATCTGGATGGTAACTTCCATATTTCAATATGTTGTTTTTATCTGTATCTTTTGTATGGATATCCGTTTTTAAGAAACCATCCTTAAAGTATACATAGGTGTCTAGGAACTCAATTCCAATTTCACTCATATTTAAAGTGAATTTTAATCCATTGACAGAATTGTTAAGATCTTCAACAAAGGACAATAGGCTACCAACGTCACCCCCCCACACGCCAAACACGTCATCAATGTACCTCCACCAGGAGGCACCATAGAGCTGGAACAAGCCATGAGGGTACACAAAGTATTCCTCAAAGCTATTCATGAAAATGTTGGCGTATGAGGGGGCAACGTTGGAGCCCATTGCTGTACCCTGTTTCTGCAAATAATATGTATCCATGAATAGAAAATAATTCTGATAAAGAATAATAGACAGAAGTTCTATTAGAAACCAGATCTCTGCCTCAGTATAACTCTTACTGGATCTAAGCATATGTTCCACTGATGAGATCCCTGTTGTATGTTTGATAGATGTGTAAAGGCTTGAGACATCTAATGAAAACAAAATACATTTATCACCTACATGTCCTAAGTCCTGTAATTTAGCCAAAAGATCATTAGTGTCCCTAATGTAAGATGTAGTGTTCTTAACTAAGGGCTGCAATACTTTATCCAAGAAGATGGAAATATTAGAAAATACTGAACCCATCCCTGCCACAATAGGGCGACCTGGGGGATTTTTGAAGGATTTATGTACCTTTGGTAATACATATATTACTGGCCTAATTGGATCTGTTACATATAAGGCCTCCTTAAACTTGTCTGTTATAATATCTCTTTGTGTAGCCAGAGTTAAGATGTTATTTATCCCTTTGTTAATCTGTATGGTGGGATCTCTAGTCAGTATTTCATAAACTTGGGTATCTTTTAGTTGCCTATTGATCTCATCTATATAATCAGATTTGTTTAAAATCACAATGGCCCCGCCCTTGTCGGCCTCTTTGATGATTATATTTTTATTCTCTCTCAGAGATCTAATGGCTGACATATCCTCTTTATTGTGTTTCCTATTTCTTTGCACCAATTTTCTTTTTTTTTTCTCCCTTTTAAATAAGTTGTCCACTTCCCTCTGTACAAGATTAACATATGTGGCTGCACTATGTGTGGATGCTGGTGAAAAAGTGCTTTTTTTAGATAAACCAAAGTGCCTAATGTCATTAAACTTCATTTTGTTAATTGTGTTGGTGTCATTTATGTTATCCCTTTGCATAGAGAAATAAATCTTTAGCCTCAGTTTCCTAAAGAACCTCTGTAGATCTTGTTGAATTTTAAATTCATCACAATAATTCTCTAGGCAATAGGATAATCCTTTATTTAGAGCTTTTTCTTGCTCTTTTGTCATTTTCAAATTAGACAAATTAAAAATTAAATTTTCTTCTAGGTGCTGTGTGTTATACTGTGAATTCTGGTGTGTAATATCGTGTAATGATTTACTTGAACCTTTAAAAACAATATGTGAATCAACTTGTGCATCAACTTTTGCAACATTAGACATTTCATATCCATTCTGTGAATCATTAAATGCAATAATGGTATTAGTGTTACAGTCCACATTTACATATGAGAGTTCTGTGCAGATCCCCTGTTTGGGTGATAGTCCCTTTGTAACAGCCATATCCCTCAAGGCAGAATGAGATCCATCATTTATACCTTTCGTACATACATCCATAGTCTCTGTTACAGGATTTTGGTCTATAGGATTACAGGTCTGGTTATATCTTGGAGCATCTAACAAGCTTAGATAAGATATTTTTTCTCCATGCTCACTAGTTATGTCAAGGCAGCCCAGCCGGTCATTGGAGTCAGCCACTCTCACATAGGAACAAACTGCATGCATTTTATTGGAAAGTATTTTCGCATCTCTTACCCCATATTCATTTGTGCCATCCATTTGTGAGGAGCGTCTGTGCCCACTAGCGTCTTCCGTCATCACATTCATGCTGAGTGCCTTCTCTGGAACTAGTAGCGATAGTGTCCTCGTTGGTTTCCGCGCGTCCGTCGCGGGCGCTGTCGCTCTGACGTCATCGGTTGGCGCGGTAGGCTTTCTCTTGTGCTTCCTACCGGCCCGGTGGCATCGATGTCGGAGTCTTCCGTTAAAAAACTCACAGATGATTCAGAGCCACTGTGACCTTCCTCCGGGGTAGATTTTCGTGTGGCCTGACGTTTTTGCTCTCTTGGTCTATAATTGAAGCTCCTACCAGTGCCTGTGTTCTGTCGCCACCTATAGACCAACCCATGGCAATAATCCTGCTCATCCCTAATGAACTTAAGACGCTTCCGACTCTCCAATTGCTTCTTATAGTCGTTAACGGATTTTTCTACCTCCATCACCAATTTCTTGTACTCATCTAAAGGTATTTTCTTCACCATTTCTTCTTTCTGTTTGTTAATGGTTCCCTTATATTTCTCTATTTCTTGTTGGGCATATTCTACTGTCCATGTAATTATATCGAAGGAGCATTTGTTCAAAATACTTTCAAACTTGTCAGTATACTCCTTACGGTCTGCAAATAGAGTAGGACAGGTAGACATTCTTAGCCCCCTGGGAATCCTTTGCACTTTATGGTATTCAGAGAGTGTGATGGCATGTAGCTCCAACACCATTTTCCTTTTGCAGTCTTTTTCCAAATTCCTGCTTGAAACATCAGAGGAGGCAATTTTAAGAAAGTCTCTGTTTCCCAGTACTTTAGCATTAATCTGCTGTGCAGTTTCTTCATCATAGCCAAAAGTCTTAGGACCCTTTATTGTATCTGTCATATCTTCAGCCATACCTTCAGCCATAGTTTGATGCAGGTATTTCCAATGGCAGAAATCAAATCCTCAAAGTAAAGTGTGGAAAACAGCACCAACAGATATGTGGCTTGTGGGGCACGGAACCCAGGATCTGCCTTATCCTGCAAATACTCCAAGTAGCAAAAAAGATTTGTTCCAGCCACCAATAGTTAAAAAAAACCTTTATTTCTTCATATGGGGTCTTTTGACAAACATACAACGTTTCAGACCTGCTATAGGTCCTTAGTCATGTATACTGAACATACACTGATTCATCATTTAAATACTTTACACCTGGTCAATTGTTCACCTGTTGTCATGTGACTACTCATTATTGTATCACTGCCATCTTGTGGCCATCTACCATATATATTCCTATTGTAAAAAAACATTCTGAATAGTCACATTGAAAAGGTTTAAGTATCAAACAATGTTAATAGATAAAATCATATGTACAAAGTTAAAATAGAAGAAATATTACACACAATATGCAGATATGCCGTTACTGTTTACTTGTTATTTAAATGTTAATTTGGACTCTTTCATTTTAGAGTTGATTTCAAAAAATTGCTGCTGGAGATTGTGTGGATTACTGTCAATTTGAACACTGTAGGCCTATTTTGAAAATAATCTTTTACTTTTCTCTTTAGTATTTTTATATGTAAAGATAATTTTTAAACATTTCCCTCCAGAGCCTTTGTCGAAGATCTTAACAATTCTGTCAATGGATTAAAATTCACTTTAAATATGAGTGAAATTGGAATTGAGTTCCTAGACACCTATGTATACTTTAAGGATGGTTTCTTAAAAACGGATATCCATACAAAAGATACAGATAAAAACAACATATTGAAATATGGAAGTTACCATCCAGATAGTATCTTCAGAGCTATTCCAAAGAGCCCATTTTTAAGGGTTAAACGCATAGTGTCTGAGGAGAATAGATGTAAGCAAAGGTTGGGGGAGATGGCTGATAAGTTTATCAATAGAGGGTATCCAATATCACTAATCAAGGAACAACTAGATGTAGTTAACAATAAAGAATTACCCAAAAGGTACAAAAGTAAAGAAACAGATCGTCTAGTGTTTGTAACACAGTTCAATGAATTCAGTCAGAAGATCAATGGTATTCTAAGAAAGCATTGGCACATCCTAAGGGACTGTAACCCTCAAGTGAATGAGTTTAAAGAAAATTTTATGACAGCATACAGAAGAAATAGAAGTATCAAAGATAGCCTTGTACATTCAGATATAGGCAGTAACAGATTGAACATACAGAAGACTATAGGCCCTAGGAGGGATGGATGTTATCCCTGTTTGAACTGCAGTAACTGCAGTTCAATGATTAAAGGCGAATATTTCTCTCACCCCATAAATGGTAGAAAATACAAAATTAATAAATATCTTACTTGCAGGTCATGTTACTGTATTTATTTGATCAAGTGTCCATGTGGTCTGATCTATTTGGGCGAGACCTGTAGAGAGGTAAGGGAGAGGATAACAGAACATAAGTCTAATATTAGATGTAAGAACAAAGAGGCTCCTGTTTCCTCTCACTTCCTCTCTATGGGTCACAACATCAGTCAGCTCAGATTCCAAATAATTGAACAGATTGAGAGACCAAGGAGGGGGGTAATAGAGAACATATACTAAAAACAAGAGAGATGTTTTGGATATACAAATTGGAAAGCCTAATACCTAAGGGTATGAATAAAGAATTCGATTGGAGTTTGTTTTACTAAATATTTGTCTTTCCTAAAACATCTCTATGAATAGGTAAATCTTCCCTTTCTAATGGGCTGAGTATTATGATACCTGCATTTCTTTAATCTAAAATAATTTTATAATAACCCCTTTTAATGGGCTGAGTAAAATTGGAGGGAAATGTTTAAAAATTATCTTTACATATAAAAATACTAAAGAGAAAAGTAAAAGATTATTTTCAAAATAGGCCTACAGTGTTCAAATTGACAGTAATCCACATAATCTCCAGCAGCAATTTTTTGAAATCAACTCTAAAATGAAAGAGTCCAAATTAACATTTAAATAACAAGTAAACAGTAACGGCATATCTGCATATTGTGTGTAATATTTCTTCTATTTTAACTTTGTACATATGATTTTATCTATTAACATTGTTTGATACTTAAACCTTTTCAATGTGACTATTCAGAATGTTTTTTTACAATAGGAATATATATGGTAGATGGCCACAAGATGGCAGTGATACAATAATGAGTAGTCACATGACAACAGGTGAACAATTGACCAGGTGTAAAGTATTTAAATGATGAATCAGTGTATGTTCAGTATACATGACTAAGGACCTATAGCAGGTCTGAAACGTTGTATGTTTGTCAAAAGACCCCATATGAAGAAATAAAGTTTTTTTTTAACTATTGGTGGCTGGAACAAATCTTTTTTGCTACTTGGAGTATTTGCAGGATAAGGCAGATCCTGGGTTCCGTGCCCCACAAGCCACATATCTGTTGGTGCTGTTTTCCACACTTTACTTTGAGTATATTATCCATGACTGCCGCCATGTCTTGTAAAGTAAACGCTATGGGCGCCCTAAATGTACTTGGCGCCATTTGAGCGTGAGTCCCTTAAGTGGGAGTCAAAGGGTCTGACACGTGGGGAAAGTTAGTCGGCATAACTTCCTCCTCGTCAGATTCCTCTGGTGATAAATTTTTTAAAGACAGAAAATGATCTTTATTGCATAAAATGAAATCAGTACATTTGGTACACATTCTAAGAGAGGGTTCCACCATGGCTTTTAAACATAATAAACAAGGAGTTTCTTCTATGTCAGACATGTTTATACAGAATAGCAATGAGACTAGCAAGCTTGGAAAACACTTTAAATCAAGTTAACAAGCAAATATAAAAAACGGTACTGTGCCTTTAAGAGAAACAAATTTTGTCAGAATTTGAAAAACAGTGAAAAAATGCAGTAAATCAAACGAAATTTTTACAGTGTGTATAATAGGCTAACAGAGCATTGCACCCACTTACAAATGGATGATTAACCCCTTAGTTCAAAAAACGGATCAAAAAAACGAAATAGACATTTTTTAACAGTCACAACCAACTGCCACAGCAAGCTGTGGCCCTACCTTCCCCAATAAACGACTTTGGAAAGCCTTTGGGCCCTTTAGAGATGTCCTATAGCATTCAGAGGGCCTTTGAGGGAAGCTGGATGTCAAAGTTTGTAATTTTAACTGCACCAACTGTAACTTTTATACAGCAACAGTGGAAATTGTTTCTAGTCAAAATTTAAGCCAGCCATGTGGAAAAAACTAGGCCCCAATAAAGTTTTATCACCAAAGCATATATAAAAACGATTAAACATGCCAGCAAACGTTTTATATTGCAATATCATAAGGGTATTACCCCTGGGAGTAAGCATGATACCAGTCGTTATTAAATCACTGTATTCAGGCTTACATTAATCCGGTATCAGCAGCATTTTCTAGTGTTTTCCATCTCTAGAAAAAATTATAACTGCACATACCTGATAGCAGAATAAACTGCACGCCATTCTCTCGCTGAAGTTACCTCATCTGTGTAATCCCCTCAGACATATGTGAGAACAGCAATGGATCTTAGTTACAACCTGCTAAGATCATAGAAACCTCAGGCAGATTCTTCTTCTATTTACTGCCTGAGATAAAATAGCACAACTCCGGTACTATTTAAAAATAACAAACTTGATTGAAGAAAATAAACTAGCTATATTTAACCACTCTCTCCTACATCATCCTTGCTTGTTGAGAGTTGCAAGAGAATGACAGTTAGGGGAGGAGCTATATTACAGCTCTGCTGTGGGTGTCCTCTTGCAACTTCCTGTTGGGAATGAGAATATCCCATAAGTAATGGATGATCCGTGGACTGGATACACCTTACAAGAGAAATCTGGAGTGGGAGTGGGGTGTTAGAAAAAAACGGCACTGAAAAGTGCCTTTACATTGCGGTCTATGGGAACTGTGTGCTTCCAGTTAATATATATATATATATATATATATATATATATATATATATGTATATGCTTATATACATATATATATTTGTCATATTAAAACATAAATATATATGTATATCGTCATATACATACTGAATATATTTATTTTTGCTGCCATTGCTGCGCTACTTACCCCCTTCGCTGCGCTTAGGTTTTGTGCCATCTCTGATGGCATCAGAACGAGGCTCCCTTTGTAGCTGATGGAAGCTCGCCCTCGTGAGATACAATATGTTGCTGACAACTTGTAATACCAGCGCACATTATCATGAAAGAGATATTTAGTGCTCTACTTGTAATCTGGCCCCTAATCTTTAAATTTAAATTTAGCAATGAACAAAGTGTATTTTACAACCACAGAACAGTATAATTGGCCAACATTAGGATTCATTAATTATTATTATTATTTTTTTTACTATTGATTCTGGGTAATCAGATAATTTTGTTATATATGAGCTGTGTAAAACTGAACTGGAGTAAGTCAGCTAAAATGCTATAAAAACATAAAAAGATTGGATTGAAGCACAGTGAGTTCACCAGCAAATGGAAAGCTATAATTAGTTAATGTAACAATAAAACATTGACCATGCACCTATAGGGCATGAGAATTTGTCAGTTGAGGGTGATCACAAGACTTGCAGCTTCTCAGTCAGGTTTCTAGGACACTTTACAAGTTCCCTGTGCCGGTCTGACAAGACAATCCAGCTGTAAATGCTTTTCCACTGTCTTCTGACAAACATCTAGTGCATCAAGTACATTATTTTAGCTACATTTTGTGAGATTGTTAAATATAAAAATCTGAAAGAAAAATCAGTGTCTGTTTCTCTGCAAGCATAGCAACCTTTGCAGAACAATAATAAAGCCATATACCTACTAATATCTAAAAGCACTATATTACACAGGTATAATAGATTATGGGATGATTATCTATTTGAATATAGTTAACTTGTGTGTATATAATGCTATTCTTTATATTGAACTATAGTTGTCCTTTTCCTCTTTGTTCTATGGAATATATTCTAAAACATTTAAAAAACCAAGCAATATGTCTTGCACAGCTTTAGACAGAATGTTTGAGGACTTTCTAGTTTATTAGATAACCCATGTGTTGCAGGTTTTTTTTTTTTTAAGTGGCTTTTCTTTGTGTGAGCGTCACAAAATAACTTTGCACTGAGGGGATTTTACAGCAGTGTTACAATGTATGAGAAAACATTTTCAAGCAGTTTTCTATGTGATTTTTGAACTTTTCTATTTTAGCCACTTCAAAACTCATTTGGGGGTTGATTTATGAAGCAGCGGATGCTGCTTCCAACCCACTAAGCTTCAGGTCCACCTGAAGCGGAAGATAAGGAGCAACAGTCTTAAGACCGCTGCTCCTTAATAGTGATGTCGCAAACTGTTCGCCGGAGAACAGTTCCCGGCGAACATAGCTTGTTCGCGTTCGCCGCTGCGAGCAAACATATGCGATGTTCGATCTGCCCCCTATGTGTCATCATTGAGGAAACTTTGACCCTGTATCTCACAGCCTTCTGACACATTTGAGCCAATCAGCAGCAGACACTCCCTCACAGACCCTCCCAGCTCCTTGGCAGCAGCCATTTTAGATTCATTACGATCTTGCTTTCTTAGTGAGAGGAGCTTTAGTGTTGCTGCTGCTGACATTATAGGGAAATAGATAGCTAGGCTAGTGTATTTAGTGTCCACTACAGTCCTGAAGGACTCATCTAATCTCTGCTGTAAGGACAGCACCCCAAAAAGCCCTTTTTAGGGCTATAACTTCAGTCTTTTTTTATTTTATTATTATTTGTAATTTTATTTGCATTTGCCTGTCTTTCAGCCTGTGTGTGAGGCTCACAGCATATACTGGGATTAGTGCCACCACTGATATCTGCTTAACATTAGTGTAAATTTAACCAACAAAACTTTTAAATCATTTTGCTAGTGTAATCTAATTTCATTTTCTATCAGGCCTGTGTGTCAGGCTTACACAGCATATACTGTGGTATGCTGTGCCAGCCACCACTCATATCTGCTTAACATTATTTTAAATTTAAAAAAAAAAAAACTTTTAAATCATTTTGCTAGTGTAATCTAATTTCATTTTCCATCAGGCCTGTGTGTCAGGCCCACATCATATAGTGTGATTAATAGCTCTTTTTTCCACCACTTATATCTGGTGTAACATTAGTGTAAACATTTTTAAAAAAATTTTTTTTACATCAGTCCTCTTCTAGTGTTATTTAATTTTAGTTGCCAGGCCAGCATGGCTGCCATTAGTGCCAGCCTGTGTGTCAGGCTGCCAGCATATACTGTGCCTGCTTCCATCCTCAGTGCCAGTCCACCACTCCTATCTGGTGTAACATTAGTTTAAATTTTGTAAAAAAAAACTTTTACATCAGTCTTCTAGTGTTATTTAATTTTAGTTGCCAGGTCAGCCTGCCACTAGTGCCAGCCTGTGTGTCAGGCTGCCAGCACATACTGTGCCTACTTCTATCCTGAGTGCCATCACTCCTATCTGTTGTAACATTAGTGTAACTTTTTAAAAAAAAAAAAACTTTTACATCAGCCTGCTATTGTTATTTAATTGCAGTTGCCTGTCTGCCAGGCCCACTTTCCAACTAGTGCCACAAATCATATTTGTTAAAACAGTAGTGTAAATATTTTAAATAAAAACTTTTTTGACTGTGAATCATCAGTCTGCTAGTGCAATTGAATTGCAGTTGCCTGCCTGCCAGCGTGTGTGCCAGGCCCACTTGCCAACTAGTGCCACCAATCATATGTGTTATAACAGTAGTGTAAATATTTAAAATAAAAACTTTTTTGACTGAGAAACATCAGTCATCTAATGTAATCTAATTGCAGTTGCCTGCCTGACAGCTTGTGTGCCAGGCCCACTTGCCAACTAGTGCCACCAATCATATTTGTTATAACAGTATTGTAAATATTTAAAATAAAAACTTTTTTGACTGAGAAACATCAGTCATCTAGTGTAATCTAATTGCAGTTGCCTTCCTCCCAGCGTGTGTACCAGGCCCACTTGCCAACTAGTGCCACCAATCATATTTGTTATAACAGTAGTGTAAATATTTAAAAAAAATATTTTTTGACTGTGAAACATCAGTCTGCTAGTGTAATCTAATTGAAGTTGCCTTCAATGTATCTATCTATCTATCAAATCTATCTATCTCGTAACCCTTACACTACCTGATCGATACAACATCATACCTGATGTTTTAAAGTACATTATTCCAAACAATTTAGGAATGTTAGGTGATTTAGGCCCTTTATGGGTTAAAACCAGACTCTGCATCAACTATGTAATTTTCCGTGGGAGTTTTGCCATGGATCCCCCTCCGGCATGCCACAGTCCAGGTGTTAGTCCCCTTGAAACAACTTTTCCATCACTATTGTGGCCAGAAAGAGTCCTTGTGGGTTTTAAAGATTGCCTGCCTATTGAAGTCAATGGCGGTTCGCCCGGTTCGCCGGTCCGCGAACTTCTGCGGAAGTTCGAGTCCGCTGTTCGCAAACCTAAATTTTTAGGTTTGCAACATCACTACTCCTTAACTCTTCTGCCACCTCCGAGGCGGCGGACAGCAATCATCCAGATCAGATACGATTGGGATGATTGACACCCCCTGCTAGAGGCTGATTGACCGTGAATGTGCAGGGGTAGGTATTGCACAAGCATTTTACAAGAAATGTTTGTGCAATGATAAATGCCGACAGCATATGTAATGTATATTTGAATCAGATTGGCTGATGTCATAAATCATGTGATTATGGATATTCCAATCAAAAGTGGTTGAAAAATTCACTAGTGTGTCGGTTGTTTAGGAGTTTGCGTCATAATTGGTTGAAAAGTGTTGCGTCAAATTTGGTGCGAAATGGAGAGTGGAACTTGTATTACATGGCTTAAACATGGTGCAAATAGATCTTTACAAAAAAAATAAAAAGGAAGTTAGCTATATTATGTTGTGTATTTATTTCATTTTTATATCTATATCTATTAGTGCAACAAGTTTGGGGCAAAACTTTGCAACAAATTTGGAGAAATAATATTGTCCCCTTGCTTTGTAATGAGAGGCAAAGTTGTAACATAATCCATAAGTAGTGATGTATTTTTAATTTTTATCCCTATATCTACTGCTGCACCAAATGTGGAGCAATAGTATTGTTTGATTTAGAAAGGGTATACAATTTTAATAAAGTTTCTAATTTACTTTTACTATGTAATATATTTCATTCTCTTGCAGCATTGAGCATAAGCTTTCTGTGTTTTTAGACTCCCATTAATTTCTATGGCATCCGCGGCCTCAAGGGTGGCGGATTGAAAACTAGGTACGCTGTGTCGGAATAGACGCAAGCGTACCTGTTAAATGTTTGATAAATTTGGAAAAGGATCATATACAGTAGAATAGAATGTGAATTTGAAAAATCTGTAATGACGCAAGCATCGATCTGCTTCGGTTTGAGATTGTGGGAGCGTATATTACGTAACAAATTTCAACATTTGACGATCTTAACGCTTTGACAACTACGTCGGATCAATCTTGCAACAAATATGATGCGGGATTCAAGCGTATTTTCAGTTGACGCTTTAATAAATATCCCCCTTAATATAAAATGAACCTGTTGTACACTTGGTAAAAAATAAAACCCAATGTTTATTTCTACATATTACAAAAATGCAGAACAGTGGCAAAACAATCAGTCCTCTACTGGTGCTAGTATGCTTTGAGGAAGCACTAGTAGAGGCGAGAAGCATGTCAGACTAATGTTTTGCAACCGTGCTATGGAAATAAACATTTTTCTTTTTTCTTTTACCTAGTGTGCAACATGCACAATTAATTTTAAAAGCAAATTAGTGACCGTTTTGGCTCAGACAATGTATCATGTTTACCTTGCAGTATTACTTTATTTATACATAAGAGATTGTGATCCCAACCTAGAGCAGAGACCCAGCCAGAATGAACTCCTGGGTGAGTCTGTGTATTGGATGCTGAGTATGACTTTTTAATATTAACAATTCAAGACGTACAATAACAATATGGCAGAATAGAACAAGATACAAAATGTAATCACTTCCCTGCTAAAGTCTCTCCCCGGGCTTTCCTTTCCAGGGCTGTGTTGGAACTTCTGCTTGTTCATGATCTCAAGGGAAAGAAATCTCAAAATGGTGATATATCTTCAGGCACTAATCAAAACTAAACGTAAGATACTTGCGAGAAGTCTTGTGCTATAAGCATTTTAGAACTCCACATACGATTCAGGAATCTGCTCACAAATTTAGAAGATGGAGAGGGTGGGAGATCGTTCTAAAATCATATGTGGAGGAATAAAACGCTTATAGCACAAGACCTCTTGTGAGTATCTTCCATTAAGTGGACAGTAACAATATCATATCATGTTGCTTCAGATTATTATATAGACTTTTACAACATCCAGACAATTAGTTGGTGTCATAAGTTAACAATCTGAGGATCACACGTTAATTGTTCATAAGTTTCATAGTTTCAAATGTTGTTTTAAGCCCCCTTTTTATATTTTTATTAAACCAGGAAACATTGTTTATTAAAATGTTGAATATGAACAAAAATGTAAGCTTTGTAAAAACTCATGGTAGGTAACTCAAATTAGATAAATCAAAAATTCATGTGAAACCCTGTGTGAAAGTATTTTCTGATGGATTGGAATACTATTGGAGGGTTCTCAAAGCAAAGAATTTGACTTTTTTATAGTGAGAAATTTAAAATAAATTATATAAAAAATGTTATGTTAATTGAAATTTACTTGAATTTGAAAGCCCAGCAAACACTGTGCTATCAACTTTGCCAGCTCTTCTATGGCATAGGAATAGAACCCAAAGTTAGACTTTATGGGAGTAGTAGTTCCTTAACTTATCATAAGATTTCGTGAATGAAAAAAAAAATAGAATTTGCAAATGATCACAAGGGTTTTCTTTAAGCAAATAGAAAGTACTGGGTCACAGGGGTTTGACTCTGGAACCTTCCATGTGTGAAGGAGATGCGACTATCACTATGCTAGTATACTGTGCAGCAAGTTAAGCTGAGCAGTAAGAAAAAAAAACAGCTCCCCATTTGTCATTCACCTAATTAATAAATAATTCCTTAACTAGTCAGAGGTACCAGAAATTTTTTTCTCAAAGCTTTAAATTCACAAGAGTTCCTGAAGCCACATAATGAATTTTGCTTAAAACCCCCCACAAAAAACATACATCATAAGCAACGCAGATATTATAGGGACTATAACACTTCTTCCTTTTTCAAATCATTTTTAAATTTCACAATTTCAAGTTACAGCATTGCAGGGATTTTTTTTCACCATAAGATATTAGTTTCAAGAGCAGGTTTTATTGAATTTAGGCCAATGTTTTTGTGGATCATAAGGGGTTCCTTTAAGCAAACAGGTTGGATTTAAAAGGGTTGTGCAAAGCTAGATGCCAAACTGACCAAATTACAAAAATATACATATGCAATACTCTCTCCTGAATTCTTTCCTTGCATTTTGGCAGGAAATCACACTTTAAAGTAAACTCAACAAAAAAAATTGTTGGAAAAATATAATTATGTTTTTTTATTTTTATTATTGGTTCTCAAAATCTAACTATTTGCATTTTTTTACAGCCCTGATAAACCCCATGCTCTGGAAATTTGGTTTGAAAATGCATGACAATGCAACAAACTAGAAGCTCTCTTCTAAATGTGTGCTTATTTAATAAAGCAATTAAGCTAAAGTTATGTTATAAATAAATTTAGCCCCAATAAAGGGAAAATAGACTGTGTGCAATGCACACCACCTCTGTATAATGTAGCACTTTTCAAGACCGGAAACAAACCCGTATGATTAATTGCATAGCACAGAACTCCAATACTTGCCTTGGCTTAGTGCTCCCTAAATTGCAGGGGAGACTCAGCACCAAGGAGGGGCTTGCACCTTTGGCTCTGTACAAAGGTTACCTAGTTAACCTAAAAAAGAGGTGAAAGTCGAAAAAATGTGCAGAGCGCCTAAAAAAGGCTAAGGTGTCTTATAAGTGTAGTGTGATCTCTGGATACACCATGAGGAGTCTCACCACCAGGAAACAAGTTTGATACAATTTTTTACTGATTTCATCACTTTTATCACCACATTGACTTGAGTTGGTATTTTTCTTTTGTATTTTTGTATGGTTAACCTTTTTTGGCATTTTTTGGCACTCATTGAGACCTTTGACATTCATATTTTTATTATTATATTTTATTTTTTACATTTTTATTATTTTTTCAATTTTGCATGTATTTGCATATTTCTGCACAAGGTTATTCATTGACACTATTTGTAATCAGTCACTATCTGCATTCAGTCACTGTCATTTTCTGGTGTACATGCACTCAGGACACAGACCCTCAGGGCAGTGGTAGGGATTTGGAGACACCGACCCCTGACCCGGGGAAGAGTATCCTGGACGTGGATAGATGATATTCTGTGATTCATGGTTGCAAGAAGTTATTGTAGAATTCATGGAGAGTGCAGCATATTTATACAATATATTCTGTCTTCACTGTGACTTATAGTTAGTTAATAGGAGTAGCTGCAGGATTCATGAGAGAAAAACATAGCAATGTGGGATGTTCAGGCTTTAGAGTAAACTGGTAGAAGATTGACTCATAGATGCAAACTAAGATTTGTTGCAGGTTCACAGTACATACTATTATATAGAGCTGTATGACAGTAATAAGCAGAGCAGCACAGGTGATAGACAAGTTGCAAGTTTAAGGCATTAATTACTGTTTGTGCATATATTGGAGAATCACATGAAAGCTTTTAACTGAACACATAGATGCAGAGTTCTGAAAATATTAACATATTTGGAGGAGGATATTTCAGGTATGAAACTTGTAGCAGAGAATAGTTATAAAGTTCTGAGTGAGATGCTGTTGTAGTAATTAGAGAGTGATTATAACCAAATGCATACTTGTAATTTAGAATAAAGTTCAAAGTTTGTTATGTAGCAGTGTCCAGGAAACAAAATGGAATTAAATGGATACTTGCGATTAGATGATTTTAAGCATAGCTAAAAGGAAAGGCTGTAGCTTGAATATGCTGGTAAAATCCACGCAGTAACAGTCACAGACCTCTGTTGTTCTGGAACACAACTTTAAAGCTAATGCAATGCACATTAGGCCTGATAAGACTTATAAAGAGGCTGAGGGAATCAGGTGCATGAATGAATAATTAGGCAGGTAAGTTGAATGCAGATACTGCCCAAACCAGCATGATTTTCAGTAGCAGGGGAAGCAGTCTTAAATGGACAGTGATATCAGGCAGGCATATGTTACAGTCACTCACAGGTTTTGAGTAATTGTCGACTGTTTGTGCTTACCTTTTACTACTGTTCATACTCTATTTATAGAGACCACTGCTGATGCATTGCAACTACACACTGCTGATTATATATTTGAGCTCATTTTTTTAAAAGTATTATTCCATTTTATTGAAGCAATCATGGATCCATGATTTTTAATCCGTTTTTTACTTTGATGTTTTTTACAACCTAATGTTTGTTTTTTAAACTTGATGTTTGTTATTTGATGTAATATCATATTAAAGTGTAATTGCAACTTTACTACTGTACAGCAATATATTACATACAACAGATAATCTAGGTACCCCACATCATCCGGTATAGTGGTCTAACATACCAGATATATTGACATAAGTGGAGTGTCACACTAGAGATCACACTACACTTATAAGACACCTCAGCCTTTTTTAGGCGCTCTGCACATTCTTTCGACTTAGTGCTCCCTAAACTTAGCTTTGAGCAATATCCGACATTAATTTTACTGCACACTCCCATAGAAGTTTATTATGTGAAGGATTTACTGCACCCGCGCTATCTGACATACAGATGCTACTGTGCCCTAGACTATCGCTCGAGTGAAAAAAAAAAAACTATCTGTGGACTTGTAATTTAAGCACAAAAAAAGAACTGCTAATGATTGCGTTCCTGTCATGTTAATGCACAATGTGATACTAAATAGCAGCTCCTTATAGCTATTTACGAAAAGTACTAGTACCTATACCCAGCCCCTGTTGCAATAAGCACAGATATCTATTACATAAATGTTATTGCTCTGTAAATCAACACAACTCCCCACCACAAGAAGCCTTACATCAATAAAACCTAAACATAACTACCCCTACCGAAATGCAAAACCACCACAGTAATTAAAACAACCATACTGCCTTCACCAACATGAGCAACATTGCCAATCCCCCTATATGTCACCAGGCCCATTACATGACTCCAGCCCAAAAAGAGGGAGTTCTGTCTTCAGAGCAACTGCAGAAAAACAAGTTGTAAACCATTTGCCCATTTTACCTAGAGGGATATGAGGTAGTCACTAGTTATAGTACAAGCAATTTTGTGGTTAATAGGAGAGAAAGTGTGCTGTATGTTAATATGTTAAATATTAAAACATAAATATAAAATATTAAAAAATAAGAACATGTGGCCTTTATGAATAATCCACCAGGATCCCTTGAATGTTTTTTTTTTTTTTACATGAGTTTTCATATTAGTTACAATCCATCTGAAAAATCTAAAATCAACTACTCAGACGCTTTTCCAATGAATTTATGGCATAATAATGTCCCCTATATATTGCATGGAGACAAATTGTTAATTACACACGTATTATAAATTGGTATTCATAGTTGAAGTGAAATCTTAAAAACAGGGGCACTTTAATTCTTTACATTTTTCAAAGATGCTTATTTTTTAAAATACTTATCTTTGCGTTATTGTAAACATAACACCGATCCTCCACCCTCAGCTCCTGCTTTCTATAGCAGAACAATGACGAATCTGGCTTCCTCCAATCGTTCCGATGCCCCACAAGCTGGATGCCAAAGGGGGCAAACAACGATTGGAGGAAGCCGGATTGGTCATTGTTCTGCTAAAGAAAGCAGGAGCTGTGGGCAGAGGATCAGTGTTATGTTTACCATAATGCAAAGGTAAAAGTATTTTAAAAAATAAGCATCTTTGCAAACTTTAATGAATTAAAGTGCCCCTGTTTTTAAGATTATTATTTGATGCTGGCCTTTAATTCATTAAAGTTTACATTCAATTTAAGTAAAAAAACAACTTTATTTATAGATGTTAGGTCACCATCATTAATATACAATGAATTACTGTTATTTTGGTGGTATATTGGTTGCTTTATAAACATCTGTTTAAGCCTGGCAGTACCACCTTGAAAATGTTCCTGTTTTATTGGTAACATAATTTGTGTGGTTTAACTAAATCATATGGTGATTATTCAAATGGGTTGGAATGGCTTAGAAATAACAAATATAACTTTAGCTTCAACGCATTGATTTTGCTTTGAACATCTGGTGGATCTGAGCCCCATAATTTGGTGCTTGAGTATAATTAGTGCAAACGTTGCTTAGAAAGTCATACCTTTCCATAATTTTAGGCTAAAGTAATCTGCCCAAATTAGTTATGAGAGGTAACAAGCACGAGTGATGTTACATTTGAAACTATTTTTTTTATTCACATATTTTCAAATTGTATTTATGTTATTTAATGTAATTTTGAATTTAATAGAACTGGTATGAAACATTCCTCCAATATTTGTTTTACAATGTATAACCGATTCACTTATTTTTAGATATATTATTAACTAACTTTCAAGGGAAAACAGGATTATTTTTTTACATTTCTTTTTCCTGCTATTTCTCACCTTAGTACATATCCCTCTGTGAAGTTTCTCATTAAAATGCTTTTTGCTAAGATTCTGTTGTAGGTGAAACATTCTACTCCGGCGTGTCTGTGCTAAAAGTAGAATTTTTGACCTAGTTTAGGAAAGGCACTGTAGAAGTTTTTGCAGTATTAATAAGGAGAATGTGTTCAAAATCAAAATTACCGGTAGTTAAAAACATAAAACATTGTACAACCTTAAAGGGACATTAAACCCCAAAAAAATCTTTCATGATTCAGATAGAGAATAATTTTTTTTTAAAATGTCCAATTTACTTCTTTTATCAAATTTATTTCCTTCTCATGTTATTCTTTGTTGAAGAGATACCTAGGTAGGTAGCGTGCACATGCCTGAAGCCCTACATGACAGGAAATAGTGCTACCATCTAGTGCTCATGCTAATGTATAACATTGCTGCAAAACTGCTGCTATATAGTGCTGCAGACACGTGCACACTCTTGAGCTTACATTTCTGCTTTTCAAATAAGGATAACAAGAAAACGAAGAAAATATGATAATAGAAGTAAATTAGAAAGTTGTTTAAAATTTGATGTTCTATTTAAATCATGAAAGACAAAATATGGGTTTTATGTCCCTTTAAGAACCAATAAATACAGAAGAAATGCATAATCAACAAATGCATAATAAAAAGATAATGCAAAAGCACTTGGTCTGAATTTCAAATGAGTAATAGGGGCCGATTTAGTAAAGTGCGGATGGACATGATACGATGAAGCGTATCATGTCCGCCACACATCGATAAATGCAGACAGCATACACAATCAGTTCTGGTTAACTGCTTTTGCAATGCCGCCCCTTGCAGATTTGCGGCAAATTGGCCGCTAGCAGAGGGTATATATATATATATATACAGGGCTTTTTGGGGGGAAAAAGGTGCCGGTACTCTGATAGGCATGGCCATTCGGACTCTTCGTTAGCAACCAAATGCTGAATAAGGCGGATGCTTGCAGCATTTTGCCTTTTTTGGAGCTGGTTATCTTCTTTTGAGAGTGCAACACACTTTAGATGCTAATTAAGTGCTCGATTTATCAAAGCCCTTCGGCTGCAAGTTCTCACAAGAACCTGCTCGCTGTATTTAACAAGCAGCGGTCATTAGACCACTGCTTTCCTAACCTCTTCGCCACCTCCAAGGTGGCGAAATTCAATCTCCGCGGTCTAGTCCGACCGAGGAGATTGACAGCTCCTGACTGTGCGTGATTGGCTGTGCACGGGCAGGGGGCGGGATTGCACGCAAGCGCAAAATTGCGCTTGTGTGCAGTGGTGACTACCTGTGGGTAAATATGCCCCGCCACAGGTGAGCTGAGGTGTACAGGGGTGCGTATATGCGCCCCTGTCCGACTCAGCTTTGATAAATCAAGCCCTAAGCATCCAAATACTCATGCCTAATTATTGATGTATAATCACTTACAATCTGACACTAAACACACACACACACAGTAGGAACACATACACACAGAGCCACTGACAGTCTGACACAGACACATGCAGACAAACTTAAAGGGACTTGAAACCCACATTTTTTCTTTCATGATTTAGGTAGAACATACAATTTTAAACAACTTCCAGTTTACTTCTATTATAAAATTAGTTTCATTCTCTTGGTATCATTTGTTGAAGGAGCCGCAATGCACTACAGGTTTCTAACTGAACACATGGGTGAGCCAATGACAATCGGTATATATATGCAGCCACCAATCAGCAGCTAGAACCTAGGTTCTTTGCTGCTCCTGAGCTTACCTAGATTAACCTTTCAGAAAATGATAACTTGAGAAGGAAGCAAATTAAATAATAGAAGTAAATTGGTATGTTGTTTAAAATTGTATGCTCTTCCTGAATTCTGAATGTCTAATTAGGACTTTACTGTCCCTTTAAAACACACACATACATACACAGACATACTGACACACACATACATACACGCACATAAATACACAGACATACTAACACACACATACATACACAGACATACTAACACACACAGACATACTAACACACACATACACATACAGACATACTAACACACACATACATACACAGACATACTAACACACACATACACACACAGACATACTAACACACACAGACATACTAACACACACATACATACTAACACACACATACATACACAGACATACTAAAACACACATACATACACAGACATACTAACACACACATACTGTACATACACACACAGACATACTAACACACACATACATACTAACACACACACACACACACATACTAACACACACATACATACATACACAGACATACTAACACACACATACATACACAGACATACTAACACACACATACACACACAGACATTCTAACACACACATACATACACAGACATACTAACACACACATACATACACAGACATACTGTACATACACACACAGACATACTAACACACACATACATACACACACAGACAGACATACTAACATACACAGACATACTGACACACATATACATTAACACAGGCATACTGACACTCTGACACACCGAGGTAATTTTATTTAATAACCATAGTTATAGGCAAGCATTCAAATCATAAGCTGCCCATTCCAAAAAGTAACCTCCATGCTAATAGAGGATCTGGCAATTTCTGACCTAGGGGCCAAGTAAAACCCAGAGGCCCGGGTGTATAAGCTATGCCCAATTACACACATTCCACATTATGACTTCATCTATAAAGATGTTTCAATAGTACAGCACTCATAATAATGCAAAGGTGCAAATCGTTTTCTATTAAATAAATATTTTGATAAAATGTGAAATCATTTCAATAACAATGGAAGCCTCGCACATGCTTTTATATATATACAGTATATATATATATATCACTACTTATAATGACTAGGCATGAGGAGAAATAGTAAGGCCAGACCCTTTATGCCTATAACTTTGACAGTAATTCAGGAGCTACTGGACAATGTGACAAGATTTGAGTCACTAAAAGATAACAAATAAGTGTCTCTGCCACACGGTATGGCACCTCTTTTAATACATATACCATCCATCGATTTCAGGATATAAATTAGCTATATGCATGTACCTGGATACTGATGTTAGCATATTGTGGTTAAGAAGAGGTTGCATACATCAATAGCAATATTGTGAGAGTAATACTGACACTTCACACTCGCCTTACAAACTTACTGTGCTTTCCCGGAAAATTTGCAAGCTGTTTGCGCAAAAGACTACAAGTGTGCTTTGCTCACAACAGAGCTCTGCCTAAACATAACCACATATTTAGCGTTAACAAACTAGTTATAATTAGTTCCCTGACCTTAAATATAATGCTGCATTCAATTAAGCAGACGTGTATACCTGGCATGAAGCTGTTTTGTTCAGTCAAACGGCTCCTGGGTTTCCACTCGCGCAGCGCAAAAAGTGAAAGCGCCAGAAGCGCAGAGCATACAGGGATTTGCAGTTTGCCCGCCTCCTTATAGGAAAAGAGCCTGAGAGTTGAGTGTATAGAAATTGTTAGTTGAAGATGCCATGTCAGGAGGTGGTGCCTAGAGCGATATGAATGAATGAATATCATGGAGAGTATGATTCTGTTTATTTAAAGGGACAGTAACCCTTAAAAATAATGTTATATAATTCTGCACATAGTGCAGAATTATATAACATTATTTTTAAGGTTTACTGTCCCTTTAAGAGCACCCGTCCCTGCCTTTTTAACTCCATCATGTGCAGTAGCTCGTTAGAGGGAACATTGTTTTTGATCTAATAGTCAATTGTGCTTTGAAGAAGTGCAGGTACGGCGTAGCATTGCGCACCGGCAGAGAAAACCCCTGTATATACATAAATATATATAACACCTGACACTTTATCGCTTTACTTAGATCCCTATAATTATACCTGCCCAGAAAAGGCCCTTGAATTTGCAGGGGTTCTGAGTGCAGCTGGGGTGTAGTATGAGCGGTATGTAGTGTGGGGTGAATTCTGTATCTAGCTGCATACTATCGGCTAGATTTAGAGTTCTGCGGCCAAAGGGGTGCGTTAGCTACGCATGCTTTTTTTTCCCCGCACCTTTTAAATAACGCTGGTATTTAGAGTTCACAGAAGGGCTGCGTTAGGCTCCAAAAAAGGAGCGTATAGCATATTTACTGCAACTGCAACTCTCAATACCAGCGGTGCTTACGGACGCGGCCAGCTTCAAAAACGTGCTCGTGCACGATATCCCCATAGGAAACAATGGGGCAGTTTGAGCTGAAAAAAAACCTAACACCTGCAAAAAAGCAGCGTTCAGCTCCTAACGCAGCCCCATTGTTTCCTATGGGGAAACACTTCCTAAGTCTGCACCTAACCCCCTAACATGTACCCCGAGTCTAAACACCCCTAGAACAAAAGTCAGAGAGTGGGATAGGTGAAGGTGTAATGACAGGAACTCCCCACATGTACATCTGAGTTGTATATATATATAGCCAACGATTGCTGCTGCTCCAACTGAAAAGTGAAGAAATATATATATATATATATATAATGTGACACTAGAGGGTCCTCTGACAGGAGTCTGCCCACAAACGTGTCCCACACAACGCTAGTGGTGATGCAAGGTGTATAAGGTTAACTGTGCTCTATAGCCGGAGTTCACATAGAGAGTATTCAAACGGCATAGAGTGCACAATATCCACAGTGTTACAAGCTGTCGTTATCCGGATCATATAATATAAGACAAGCATGCAAATAGGCAAGCATAAATCAGTCACTATACCTTCGTGTTTGATGCCTGTGCGTCCTGCTTGGTATCGCAGCTGAGTCCTGTGTCCGCCTTCCACAGCGGTCAATCTTAGAACCTCCTCCTGTTACAAGCGCCAAAACTGTGTGTGTGTACTTACGGTCTTCACCCTGGGAATAGTGCTCACTTCCTGGCCAAAAATCAATGATAGAAAAATGAAAAAATATGGAGGAGCACAAACCGGGTGGGATGCAAATGAAAAGGTTTTATTGAAACCATGCGCCGTAGCGCGGCATGAAAATGGACACAAATACAATTAACAATGGTTCACAAATGAATGTGGTGGAGGGGATAGACACCCCGGGTTAAACACGGATTACCATACAAATAGCTGGGACTGAAAAAATATCTGGTAAACGCGTTTCAGCGTATAGCCTTACTCATTACCTAATCTAAAATAGCACATGTGCACTATTAAAACCCTCAGCCCAGCTTCTCATTGGTCAGCGGGTACACGCCCTTCTCCTTATCCTGACCAATAGATTGATGGTGTAGTACCAGCCCCTTTCTGATAAGTAGAGAAAAACGTTGCAATACAATACAAGCTAGCAGGTAAGTGCTGCTACATTAATATGCATACAAGAAACAATGTAATATAATCTAATGAAGGGAACACATTGAAGAATAGTGCTGGAAATAAATATATGATATAATAATAATAACAGACTCAGCAAAAAGGTTTTTAAGGAATAAGTAGATTAATAAATGGATGAATGTGAACAGAAACACGTTCACCTCTACTGACCTCATATTAACCCCTGCCAACAAAAACTGATTGGCAGGTAAAGGTGAATCATTCTCGACTATAAGTCTATAAATAAATAAACAAACAAATGAGTAGGTTTCATGTAGGGTATACAGACAAAATGTATGAACAAATGTAGACGATAAGTGCATTTTTCCAAGGAGCGTAAACTTCAGTGTTCAGCAGGATCTCCTGTATAAAGAGAGTCAAACAGTTAAACCACTGGAAGCTGATTACCAATTCGTGAACAATATCTATGCACATCTGGATACCCTGGAACCCTGGTAGTGGGTGGGACAAGTGTTCAGGATGTAACAACATCCCACAGACCATCACTACTAAACAAAAATAATATAAATATAAATGATTATTTAATTATTTAGTTAGATGTCGACAAACGATAAGGTGACTCATACGAGGCACGGGTGATTAAATTTAAATTTAAAGTAAAGGGAAAATTAAAAATTAAAAATTAACGTTATCTCTTGGAAAGAATACAGGGAGAGAGGAGAGAGTGGAGTAGGGGGGAGTGCAGACACATTGACCCTACATGGTCACCAAAAGTTGATGAGGTCATACTCTGAATTGAGTCCCCCTGGTACCCTAGTTTTGAGCTTAAAGATCCAGAAG
This sequence comes from Bombina bombina, assembly GCF_027579735.1. NCBI lineage: Eukaryota > Metazoa > Chordata > Amphibia > Anura > Bombinatoridae > Bombina > Bombina bombina. The sequence goes on along the minus strand of NC_069500.1, from coordinate 1,237,089,150 downwards.
ACCTCCCTCTCCCCCAACTTCCGATTTCTGTCTTGTCCCCCCTTTGCAGGAGCTATCCGTTCGATAATGGTCCATGTGAATGTTGAGACATCCTTGGAGTGAAAACCTGAGAAGTGATTTATGAGAGGGGTGGTGAGGACACCTGCTCTAATGTCTGCAAGGTGCTCCTTTATGCGTGTTCTGGCCTCCCTCGTGGTGAGCCCTACGTATTGAACAGAGCAAACCTCACAACTAATCACATAAATGATGAATGTAGACCTACAGTTAAGGCAACAGTTTATCTTAAACTCCTGTCCAGTGTTGAGGGAATGAAATGTATCCCCTGTCACTAGTCTCTCACAGGCTACACACGTCCGATGATGACAACGGAATGTGCCTTTAACACTTAGCCATGATGACGTGACTCCCTCTGTCCTTTTTAATCTGGTTGGAGCTACTAGATTGCCAATAGATCTATTCTTTCTATAGGAGCACCTGATACCCCTTCCTACCACCTCTTGTAGATTGTCATCAGCTGCCAACAGACCAAAGTGTTTACCTACTATCCCACAAATAGCCCGGTACTGCCTTGAATATTCAGTTATAAAAGTGACCCTTTCCTTGGGACCCTCACTTTGACCTTTATTCCTGGCCCCAACCATAGTGGAATCCAAGAGTGGTCCTAGGAATGTTTCTCACACTGTTTCTGGCACTATTTATGACAGAAACCCTGTAGCCTCTATCCTGGAGTCTCTTAGAGAGATCATCCGCTTGGCTCTCATATATTCCCGGATCACTACAGTTTCTCTTCAGTCGAATAAACTGACCCTTAGCCACCCCCTTGAATACTCCCTGAGGGTGGCAACTGTCAGCATGCAGCAACGAGTTTCCTGAGATGGGTTTTCGGTACGTCTCAGAAGATATACCCTGGCTACTGGTACCTTTTAAGGTGACATCCAGAAAATTAATGGTATCCTGCTGTATCTCATTCGTAAACTGAATTCCCATACCCTCATCATCCAAACTATTGATGAAATCTTGGAGATCGGACGTGTTGCCCCCCCAAATAAAGAGGAGGTCATCAATAAAACGTCCGTACCAAATAATATCCCTCCTGAAGGGATTTCCCCCTCCGTAGACGTGGGACAGCTCCCACCAACCCATGAAGAGGTTGGCGTAGGAGGGGGCAAACTTGGCCCCCATAGCTGTCCCACGCCTCTGGAGAAAGAAATCCCCCCCAAACTCAAAATAATTGTGGCTGAGAAGAAATCGAGTGACCTCCAATACATAATCAACAAAATCTGATGTAGTGCCATACTGTCTCTCAAGGAAGAACCGGACTGCCTGTATCCCCTTCTCGTGTGGTATGGAGGTGTAAAGCGATTTAACGTCAGCTGTCAACCACAAATAGTGTGGCCTCCACTCCACACGAGAGAGGAGATTCAGCACATGTTTTGTGTCCGACAAGTAACTCCACAGAGACCCCACTAAGGGCTGTAGAATGTGGTCTAACCACTCTGACAAATGTTCCAAGAGGGAGCCAATTCCACTCACAATTGGCCTCCCCCGCACATTATCAATGGATTTGTGGACCTTGGGTAAATGATTGAACGTTGCTATTGCAGGATTTGACACCAAAAGATATTTCTGTGTATGTGTATCAATATACCCAAGTTCAACCCCATCATCTACTAGGGAGGCCAACTGTTTCTGAAAGCCCCTCGTCGGATCACCAGGTAGACTGATATAATCGTCAGTGTTTCTAAACTGTCTGTATGCCTCATTTCTGAAATCAACGGTGTTTAGGACCACTATAGTTCCTCCCTTATCAGCGGCCCTGATCACTATATTGTCATTCTTAGCTAGGTTTTCAAGTGCCTTTTTCTGCTTGAGAGTAATATTACACCCCTGACCTCTCCTAGATGAATACTGTAGTTTGGTCAGGTCTTGCTCTACCCTTTTCTGGAAAATTTCTAGGGTTCGCCCCCTGCTCTGAATGGGGTAAAATGATGACTTAGATTTGAAAGAAGGGGGAGTCACAGTACTCACGCCTGGGGAACCTCCCTCCTCTTCAAGTGATTCTAGGACCCTGATATCACATAATTCCTGGAAATCATATGTTCCTGTCAATCCCCCATCCCTTGGACCTAGATTAGGAATGGACACATGGCTCTCATTGCTTGCTCCCTCATTTTCATGAAAGAATTTCTTGAGGGTAAGGTTTCGTATTAACCTATTCACATCTAATAGTGTTCTGAATAAATCAAAGTCTGCCTTAGGTACAAATGAAAGACCCAGGCTAAGTACCTCCAGTTCATCATTATTCAGTACCACATCAGATAAGTTCAATACATTTTGTAGTTTCCCCTGCTCCGGCCTCTTCTCTGAGGATATCTTCTCTGCTCTTTGTATTGATGTTGTTGTTGATGATCTCCTTGTCCTCTTCCCCCCCCCTCCGTCTGTTATTAGCGGGGGGATGGAAAAAACCTGTTCCAATCGTGCACTGTCCAGATCCCTGCTCCCCCCTGGGGCACTGTCTGCACATCGCTGTTCCTCTCTGTAATGTGAGTGCGGTAGGGAGGACTGGGTCTTTAATATAGGTACCAGTGGTGGTGTTGGACCTTCCTTTGGTCTCACTGTTTGTTCTTTTGGGGGTAATTCCTCCCCTCCTGAGCCTGATCCCTCGTCCCACGATTCCGCCTCGCTCTCATAAAAATTGACTCTTCTCCTCCTGTTACGCCTCTGCCTGTTTTTCTGTTGGCTGGGGAGAAAGGTGTTTTTATTCTGTTCTTTTCTCAAAGTGTTTCGTTCTTTTCTATTCCACACATATACACGGCTCAGATCATAATCTGATTGATCTCTCAAATACTTGCTGTGTTTTATTTCCAGTAGCAATACCTTTGCCTCTGCTATAACCCGCTGTAGTGTATTATCAAACTTCAAGTATTGGGGTTCCTCGCTCCTATTATTAAGCTCCCTTTGCACCTCTTTAATCTTTGTTGCCAAGTCCTCCAGGGAGCGCTCATTAAATTCCCAAATCAACTGCATAAGTTTCAGTGAACAGGTAGTGAGGTGACTGTTCCATAGTTCAATTAAAACTTTGTCCTCTGTTATGAACGTGGGATACTTATTGAGCCTAAGACCCCTAGGGATTATACCCAATTCATGGTACCTTTTCAGGGTTTTAATATCCCAATTCAGTTTATCTTCCTTTAGCAACAAAAATTCCAATTCTTCAAATAGTGCAATTAAGCTATAATTGGACTTGTCTGTAGAGAAAATCTTGTGATATTCCAATGGAGCAGTATCCCTTTCTTGGGCAGTCCTTAATGAAAATAAGGATGTCGGGGCTTCATCCGTGTTAACCCCCACACTCATGCCCCTACCGTAAAAAGATATACACACACACTCAAAATAAGTAATGGCAAAAAATCAAGTACACTTTCTGGAGCCAGGCCCCGGCTCCACGTTAGACGTAAGAACAAAAGTCAGAGAGTGGGATAGGTGAAGGTGTAATGACAGGAACTCCCCACATGTACATCTGAGTTGTATATATATATAGCCAACGATTGCTGCTGCTCCAACTGAAAAGTGAAGAAATATATATATATAATGTGACACTAGAGGGTCCTCTGACAGGAGTCTGCCCACAAACGTGTCCCACACAACGCTAGTGGTGATGCAAGGTGTATAAGGTTAACTGTGCTCTATAGCCGGAGTTCACATAGAGAGTATTCAAACGGCATAGAGTGCACAATATCCACAGTGTTACAAGCTGTCGTTATCCGGATCATATAATATAAGACAAGCATGCAAATAGGCAAGCATAAATCAGTCACTATACCTTCGTGTTTGATGCCTGTGCGTCCTGCTTGATATCGCAGCTGAGTCCTGTGTCCGCCTTCCACAGCGGTCAATCTTAGAACCTCCTCCTGTTACAAGCGCCAAAACTGTGTGTGTGTACTTACGGTCTTCACCCTGGGAATAGTGCTCACTTCCTGGCCAAAAATCAATGATAGAAAAACGAAAAAATATGGAGGAGCACAAACCGGGTGGGATGCAAATTAAAAGGTTTTATTGAAACCATGCGCCGTAGCGCGGCATGAAAATGGACACAAATACAATTAACAATGGTTCACAAATGAATGTGGTGGAGGGGATAGACACCCCGGGTTAAACACGGATTACCATACAAATAGCTGGGACTGAAAAAATATCTGGTAAACGCGTTTCAGCGTATAGCCTTACTCATTACCTAATCTAAAATAGCACATGTGCACTATTAAAACCCTCAGCCCAGCTTCTCATTGGTCAGCGGGTGCATGCCCTTCTCCTTATCCTGACCAATAGATTGATGGTGTAGTACCAGCCCCTTTCTGATAAGTAGAGAAAAACGTTGCAATACAATACAAGCTAGCAGGTAAGTGCTGCTACATTAATATGCATACAAGAAACAATGTAATATAATCTAATGAAGGGAACACATTGAGGAATAGTGCTGGAAATAAATATATGATATAATAATAATAACAGACTCAGCAAAAAGGTTTTTAAGGAATAAGTAGATTAATAAATGGATGAATGTGAACAGAGGGGGAGAGGGAGGTCTTCTGGATCTTTAAGCTCAAAACTAGGGTACCAGGGGGACTCAATTCAGAGTATGACCTCATCAACTTTTGGTGACCATGTAGGGTCAATGTGTCTGCACTCCCCCCTCCTCCACTCTCTCCTCTCTCCCTGTATTCTTTCCAAGAGATAACATTAATTTTTAATTTTTAATTTTCCCTTTACTTTAAATTTAAATTTAATCACCCGTGCCTCGTATGAGTCACCTTATCGTTTGTCGACATCTAACTAAATAATTAAATAATCATTTATATTTATATTATTTTTGTTTAGTAGTGATGGTCTGTGGGATGTTGTTACATCCTGAACACTTGTCCCACCCACTACCAGGGTTCCAGGGTATCCAGATGTGCATAGATATTGTTCACGAATTGGTAATCAGCTTCCAGTGGTTTAACTGTTTGACTCTCTTTATACAGGAGATCCTGCTGAACACTGAAGTTTACGCTCCTTGGAAAAATGCACTTATCGTCTACATTTGTTCATACATTTTGTCTGTATACCCTACATGAAACCTACTCATTTGTTTGTTTATTTATTTATAGACTTATAGTCGAGAATGATTCACCTTTACCTGCCAATCAGTTTTTGTTGGCAGGGGTTAATATGAGGTCAGTAGAGGTGAACGTGTTTCTGTTCACATTCATCCATTTATTAATCTACTTATTCCTTAAAAACCTTTTTGCTGAGTCTGTTATTATTATTATATCATATATTTATTTCCAGCACTATTCCTCAATGTGTTCCCTTCATTAGATTATATTACATTGTTTCTTGTATGCATATTAATGTAGCAGCACTTACCTGCTAGCTTGTATTGTATTGCAACGTTTTTCTCTACTTATCAGAAAGGGGCTGGTACTACACCATCAATCTATTGGTCAGGATAATGAGAAGGGCGTGTACCCGCTGACCAATGAGAAGCTGGGCTGAGGGTTTTAATAGTGCACATGTGCTATTTTAGATTAGGTAATGAGTAAGGCTATACGCTGAAACGCGTTTACCAGATATTTTTTCAGTCCCAGCTATTTGTATGGTAATCCGTGTTTAACCCGGGGTGTCTATCCCCTCCACCACATTCATTTGTGAACCATTGTTAATTGTATTTGTGTCCATTTTCATGCCGCGCTACGGCGCATGGTTTCAATAAAACCTTTTCATTTGCATCCCACCCGGTTTGTGCTCCTCCATATTTTTTCATTTTTCTAAACACCCCTAACCTTACACTTATTAACTCCTATTCTGCCGCCGCCGCTATCGCTGACTCCTGCATTTTATTATTAACCCCTAATCTACCGCTCCGTACACCGCCGCAACCTACGTTATCCCTATGTACCCCTAATCTGCTGCCCCTAACACCGCCGACCCCTATATTATATTTATTAACCCCTAATCTGCCCCCCACAACGTCACCGCCAGCTACCTACAATAATTAACCCCTAATCTGCCGACCGGATCTCGCCGCTACTCTAATAAATGGATTAACCCCTAAAGCTAAGTCTAACCCTAACACTAACACCCCCCTAAATTAAATATAATTTAAATCTAACGAAATAAATTAACTCTTATTAAATAAATTATTCCTATTTAAAGCTAAATACTTACCTGTAAAATAAACCCTAATATAGCTACAATATAACGAATAATTATATTGTAGCTATTTTAGGATTAATATTTATTTTACAGGCAACTTTGTATTTATTTTAACCAGGTACAATAGCTATTAAATAGTTATTAACTATTTAATAGCTAAAATAGTTAAAATAATTACAAAATTACCTGTAAAATAAATCCTAACCTAAGTTACAATTAAACCTAACACTACACTATCAATAAATTAATTAAATACAATACCTACAAATAAATACAATTAAATAAACTAACTAAAGTACAAAAAATAAAAAAGAACTAAGTTACAAAAAATAAAAAAATATTTACAAACATTAGAAAAATATTACAACAATTTTAAACTAATTACACCTACTCTAAGCCCCCTAATAAAATAACAAAGACCCCCAAAATAAAAAAATGCCCTACCCTATTCTAAATTAAAAAAGTTCAAAGCTCTTTTACCTTACCAGCCCTGAAAAGGGCCATTTGCGGGGCATGCCCCAAATAATTCAGCTCTTTTGCCTGTAAAAAAAAACATACAATACCCCCCCAACATTACAACCCACCACCCACATACCCCTAATCTAACCCAAACCCCCCTTAAATAAACCTAACACTAAGCCCCTGAAGATCTTCCTACCTTATCTTCACCATGCCAGGTTCACCGATCCGTCCTCCGAAGTCTTGATCCAAGCCTCCGAAGTCTTCATCCAAGCCCAAGCGGGGGCTGGCGATCCATAATCCGGCTGAAGTCTTCTATCAAGCGGCGGCTGAAGAGGTCCAGAAGAGGCTCCAAAGTCTTCATCCTATCCGGGAAGAAGAGGAGATCCGGACCGGCAACCATCTTGATCCAAGCGGCATCTTCTATCTTCATCCGATGACGAACGGCTCCATCTTGAAGACCTCCAGCGCGGATCCATCCTCTTCTTCCAACGTCCAACTGAAAAATGAAGGTTCCTTTAAGGGACGTCATCCAAGATGGCGTCCCTCGAATTCCGATTGGCTGATAGGATTCTATCAGCCAATCGGAATTAAGGTAGGAAAATTCTGATTGGCTGATGGAATCAGCCAATCAGATTCAAGTTCAATCTGATTGGCTGATTGGATCAGCCAATCAGATTGAGCTCGCATTCTATTGGCTGATTGGAACAGCCAATAGAATGCAAGCTCAATCTGATTGGCTGATCCAATCAGCCAATCGGATTGAACTTGAATCTGATTGGCTGATTCCAATCAGAATTTTCCTACCTTAATTCTGATTGGCTGATAGAATCCTATCAGCCAATCGGAATTCGGAGTGGAGGCGATGTGGGGGGACCTCGGTTTAGGGGTACATAGGTAGTTTATGGGTGTTAGTGTACTTTAGAGCACAGTAGTTAAGAGCTTTATAAACCGGCGTTAGCCCAGAAAGCTCTTAACTACTGACTTTTTTCTGCGGCTGGAGTTTTGTCGTTTCTAACGCTCACTTCAGCCACGACTCTAAATACCGGCGTTAGAAAGATCCCATTGAAAAGATAGGATACGCAAATGGCGTAGGGGGATCTGCGGTAAGGAAAAGTCGCGGCTGCAAAGTGAGCGTTAGACCCTTTCCTGACTGACTCCAAATACCAGCGGGAGGTAAAAACCAGCGTTAGGAGCCTCTAACGCTGGTTTTGACGGCTACCGCCAAACTCTAAATCTAGGCCTATTTTTCCATATTGATACATATGGTTCAGTTTTCATGCAGGGCTTTAAATATATAGTCAAGTGGCTTCCTAAATATGGTTCACACAATGTGGGGATGTTCATAACAATTTTGTGTTATTTGTGATTTTAACACTATCTTAATATATTGGATGTGTACCAATATCTCTATTTTAGAGGTTAATAAATACTGCTGTTGCAAAATTTAAAAAGAGTGCTTGATTCCCTATCTTTTTATTTGGTGCATTTAACATGACGTTCCATTTCTCTTCTTATAGTTTCTTGCTAAATACCTTTTAATGGGGTCTGCACCACATATATGTTAGATTAATAGTTGTTTGCAGCATTATTTCATGTATATTGGCCATTTGTCCTTAACTCTTTATATATATATATATATATATATATATATATATATATATATATATATATATATATAGTACCAAAATCCATTAGACATATGTAGAAATATTTATTTATGAATAAATTAAACATATTCTTCAATGTGAAGAACATTGGAATGTGAAATATTCATATTTTCATGTCGGGTTAACCCACATGAGAATATGCAATTGGGTTGGCGCGAGAGTGGGGAGTTTTTTTTCTACTTTTTTTCTCCATTGACTTCTATGGGGCAATAGGTGAACGTGCACACAATGTTCTAAGTTCGTCTTTTTTGAGCTCATTGAGTTAGCACAGTTGCGAAAAAAGTTTACTTTTAACTCATAATACTATCGTAACCCAGATAAGCGCAAAGAGCTTACTTTAATTAGCACAACACTTGTACTTTGGCCCAATGTTTTTAGGTTCTCAGACCAACCTGAAATTAAAAACTGCCTAAAATACTAATATAAAAGTATTAAACTCTTGTGAATATCTTTTTTTCCAGTCAACTACAACCTTAGAATATGGACGGATAGTCATATATACAACAAGTTTAAGAGTGGTGAGAACAACTTTTGAGAGATGTGAAATGGTAAGAAAAATTTTCCAGAACCACAGAGTAAAATTTGAAGAAAAGAACATTGCATTGAATAGTGACTATGGTAAAGAGTTGGATGAAAGATGTCGCAGGGTTTCTGAAATCCCATCCTTACCTGTTGTATTCATTGATGGTCATTATCTTGGGGTGAGTAAATGTTGGATTTTTATTGTGGACATTTATTTAAATGCAAAAGCCCAGATTTACAAGTGGAGCACTATCGGTAGTGTAGGGTGTATGTATGTTTATATATGTGTATGTATGTGAACACATACATACACACACACATATATATATATATATATATATATATATATATATATATGTACACATACGTCTATGGGGAGATAAATGTAGCGTGGCTGCGTTATTTAACCTCCAGATGTTAGCGTACCTAAGGCTTTCTCTAAAGAAAAAACCTTTTACTTTCAGCTTGTTATATGATTGCTATTGATTTAACAAGCAGTGTTAGCATTAGTATTAGTAAAAATATTAGTGTTAATATTTTTGATCTCCACTTGTAATCGAGCCCTTGATGTTTCACAAGATAAAAATAGCGTAAAATAATTAGAGATATGTTTTAGTGACTAAAATCATATAGTTGTATAGCTTTATAAATGGTTAGATAATTTAATGTTAGAGTTTTGAGCAAGATGTCATTCACTGATTGTACTAAACAAGCTAGGGGTCATTCCAGCTGAAGTGGTCCAATATGTGTCAAATTGGTTGCTTGACCACTTTTAATTTCCTTTTTTTTTTTTGTGATTACTTCTATGTACTGGTATTGCAAAACCACAATTCTTTTTAAATTTTACTTGGTTTAAACCACAGCAGCTATCTTTGTTTTATGGTGAACAACCCATTTGGTTATACAGATGTTTATGGAAACCTCAATATCTTAGTTCATGAACATATATTAACATTTTGCACAACATTCTTGTTCTATAGACTTAGAACTTAAAGGTATATGAAACCCAAAATATTTATTTCATAATTCAGATATATCATGCAATTTTAAACAACTTTACAATTTACTTCTATTATCTAATTTGATTTGTTCTCTTGGTATCCTTTGTTAAGAAAATACCTAGGTAGGTGTGGGAGCAGCAGTTCATTACTGGGTGCTAGCGGCAGACTGGTGGCTTCATATATATGCCTCTTCTCATTGGTTCAGCTGATGTGCTCAACTAGCTTTAAGTATGCAGTGCTGCTCATTCAACAAAAGATATCAAGAAAATGAAGCAAATTTGATCATAAAAGTAAATTAATATTATATGCTCTATTGTGTGCTCCCACTTGACCTTTAACTGCACTAGAAGTTAGCTTTTTGCGCTTGATGTGCTCGTATTATGAGTTAAAAATAAACTTTTTTTGCTCTTGCGCTAACCAGATGAACGGGGAAAGCCGAATTTAGAATATCGTGTTTGCGTTCACATGCTCCCCCATAGAAGTCAATGGAGAAAACATATTTCCTGTAGTATTAGGTATTACATGGTTTAAAACACATCAGTCACAAATAGATTTGCAAAAGTTCACAGTGGAGCTAAACTCAGATTATTGTAAGGCTACTTTCTATCTTCATATTCCAATACTTAATGCCTCACAATCAATCTACTATTCAGATTTCTCAGACGTCTTTAATAAAAAAATGTGCTGAAACCCTACCTCCACATAGGCCATATGACTGTCCTATTGATTTATATAATTAATTCCATTTGTTCATATATCCATTATCTGAGCCCGAACTACAGTACTTGAAAGAGTATTTAGATGAGAACCTAAAAAAAGGCTTAACAAAAGGCTTTACAACCCTCTACTTTTTCTGCTGCTGCTGCCATGTTTTTGTCTCTAACATAGATCATTCTTTAAGGCCAATAATAGACTACAGGAAGCATAAAGGAAGCTTAATAAATGTACTATTAAAACAGGTATCCACTTACCCTAATTCCTGAACTACTTGAAAAATTACAAAAGGCCACTATTTTCACTAAATTAGATTTAAGGAGAACTTACAACCTTATTAGGATTAAGAGTGGAGATGAACGGAAGACTGCCTTTAGAACACACTATGGTCTATAAATATACTGTAATGCCAGCTGGCTTTTGTAATGCCCCTGACACATTCCAGTATTTCATTAATGATGTCTTCAGGGATCTTTTTAGATATATGCATAGTGCTATATCTGGATGATATCCTGATTTATTCCTCTAATATGGAAGACCATTGCAAACATGCCAGGTGGGTTCTGTCCCATTTACTCACACACCATTTATATGCTAACTTAGAAAAATGTATTTTTGAGACTGATAATATCAAATTTCTTGGTTACATTATATCCCCACAAGGTATCCAAGCTATAGTAGAATGGCCAACACTTACATATAAAAAACAGCTCCAAAGATTCTTAGGTTATGCCAATTTCTATAGAAAATTCATAAAAAAAATTAGTCAGCAATCGTTAACCCACTCACTTGTTTAATTGGTTCAACTACTAAATTCAAATGGTCAGATTCAGCCCAAGAAGCATTTGAAGCTCTTAAAGAATGCTTTACCTCAGCCCCTATACTGCAGTTACCTGATCCATTACAACTTTTTATTTTAGATGATGATTCATCTGACCATGCATTAGGAGCCATTCTATCACAGAGAAGAAGCTTAGTAGATCATCTACACCCTATGGCATTCTACCCTTGTGCACTCACTTCTGCAGAAAGAAATAATCCTGTTGGGGAGAAATAATTATTAGCCATTATAGCTGCTTTTGAACATTGTAGAAATCAGCAGAAGGAATATATTATACAGCGCCAAAAGTGCATACACACAAGCTCACTATAATAAAAATGATTACCTAACACAATTGTTAGAAATGAACAAAGGAGGTATAAAAAGGAGCACCAGATATAGGGGCCTATCAAGCTCCTATATCTGGCGCCCCGTGTTTCTGGCGAGCCTGCAGGCTCGCCAGAAACACCAGTTATGAACCAGCGGTATAAAGACCGCTGCTCCATAACCCTCGGGTTGATTGAAACCCTCCTGCTGGCGGCCGATTGGCCGTGAGTCTGCAGGGGGCAGCGTTGCACCAGAAGCTCTTGTGAGCTGCTGGTGCAATGCTGAATACGGAGAGCGTATTTCTCTCCGTATTCAGCGATGTCTGTCGGACCTGATCCGCACTGTCGGATCAGGTCCGACAGACATATGATAAATAGGGCTCATTGGCTAAAGTGTGTGTGAACAAGAGATTAGTATATATTTATACAATAAATAGGTACATATTTAAAGGGACAGTCTAGTCCAAAATAAACTTTCATGATTCAGATAGAGAATGTAATTTTAAACAATTTTCCAATTTACTTTTATCACCAATTTTGCTTTGTTCTCTTGGTATTCTTAGTTGAAAGCTAAACCTAGGAGGTTCATATGCTAATTTCTAAGCCCTTGAAGGCCGCCTCTTTTCTCAGGGCATTTTGACAGTTTTTCACCACTAGAGGGTGTTAGTTCATGTGTGTCATCTAGATAACACTGTGCTTACCCATGTGGAGTTCCAGGGAGCCAGCTCTGATTGGCTTAAATGGATGTCTTGCAAAAGAACTGAAACAAGGGGGCAGTTTGCAGAGGCTTAGATACAAGGTAATCACAGAGGTAAAAAATGCATTTATATAACTGTGTTGGTTATGCAAAACTAGGGAATGGGTAATAAAGGGATTATCTATCTTTTTAAACAATAAAAATTCTGGTGTAGACTGTCCCTTTAATAACAACAAAATTAAAAGCAGAATTAAAAACAGAGTATACAAGTCTTATATAAGACTAGGAACAATATTTAAAATAAAACAAATAAACACGTAAACAACCAGTGATCACTTGGAATAATACCAAGTGATCACTGGTTGTTTATGTGTTTATTTGTTTTATTTTCAATATTGCTCCTAGTCTTATATAAGACCTGTATACTCTGTTTTTAATTCTGCTTTTAATTTTGTTGTTTATTAAATATGTACCTATTTCTTGTATAAATATATACTAATCTTTTGTTCACACACTTTAGCCTATATCTGGCCCTTTTTTATACCTCCTTTGAAAATAGGAGACATCGGGGGGTAGTTATCAAGCCGTCTACTTTTCTGGCTTCGCCGGCCCAATACGTCCGCCTAAGCTCGCCTACCTTCGCCGCCGCGGACCTTGAATACGTTCGCCTAAGTTATCAAATAAAGCTGTCAAAAAGCCGCGGGGCGATGAGCAGCGGACAGTGAGAGTTATCACTCATCCGATCTCGCTGCCCTTCGGCTTTTTCCCAGCTTTATTGCTAGCCTGTCACTAAGCACTCACACTAAACTACACTGTTCTACCCCCTATACCGGCGCCCCCGGAGGCCCCCGCAACTAAATAAAGTTACTAACCCCTAAACCGCCGCTCCTAGACCCCGCCGCAAGTCTTATAAATGTATTAACCCCTAAACCGCCGCTCCTAGACCCCGCCGCAAGTCTTATAAATGTATTAACCCCTAAACCGCCGCTCCCGGACACCGCTGCCACCTACATTATACCTAGTAACCCCTATCCTGCCCCCCATATACCGTCGCCCTCTATTGTAAAATTATTAACCCCTATCCTGCTGATCCCGCACCTCTCCGCAACTAAATAAATAGTTTAACCCCTAAACCGCCGCTCCATGAACCCGCCGCAACCTATAATAAATTTATTAACCCCTATCCTGCCCCCCACTACGCCGCCGCCACTGTAATAAAATGATTAACCCCTAAACCTAAGTCTAACCCTAACCATAACGCCCCCCTAACTTAAATATGAATTAAATAAATCTAAATAAATTAACTCTTATTAACTAAATGAATCCTATTTAAAACTAAATACTTACCTTTAAAATAAACCCTAATATAGCTACAATATAAATAATAATTATATTCTAGCTATCTTAGGATTTATTTTTATTTTACAGGTACCTTTCAATTTATTTTAACCATGTACAATAACTATTAAATAGTTATTAACTATTTAATAGCTTACCTAGCTAAAATAAAGAGAAATGTACCTGTGAAATAAATCCTAACCTAAGTTACAATTACACCTAACACTACACTATACTTTAATAAATTATTCCTATTTAAAAATAAATACTTACCTGTAAAATAAACCCTAAGATAGCTACAATGTAATTAATACTTATATTATAGCTATCTTAGGATTTATATTTAGTTTACAGGTAACTTTGTATTTATTTTAGCTAGTTAGAATAGTTATTAAATAGTTATTAACTATTTAATAACTACCTAGCTAAAAGAAATACAAAATTACCTGTAAAATAAATCCTAACTTAAGTTACAATTAAACCTAATACTACACTATCATTAAATTAACTAAATAAACTACCTACAAATAACTACAATGAAATACAATTACATAAACTAACTAAAGTACAAAAAATAAAAAAAGCTAAGTTACAGAAAATAAAAAATTAATTTACAAACGTGTTAAAAATATTACAACAATTTTAAGCTACTTACACCTAATCTAAGCCCCCTAATAAAATAACAAACCCCCCCAAAATAAAAAAAATCCCTACCCTATTCTAAATTACATAAATTTCAAAGCTCTTTTACCTTACCAGCCCTTAAAAGGGCCATTTGTGGGGGCATGCCCCAAAAAGTTCAGCTCTTTTGCCTGTAAAAGAAAAATACAACCCCCCCCCCAACATTAAAACCCACCACCCACATACCCCTAATCTAACCCAAACCCCCCTTACAAAAACCTAACACTAATCCCCTGAAGATCATCCTACCTTGAGTCGTCTTCACTCAGCCGAGCCACCGATGGAACTGAAGAGGACATCCGGAGCGGAAGAAGTTAATCCTCCAAGCGGCGCTGAAGAAATCTTCCATCCGATGAAGTCATCATCCAGGCGGCGCTGAAGAAGTCTTCGATCCGGCCGATGTCATCTTCAAAGAGGCGCTGAAGAGGTCTTCTATCCGGGCGAAGTCATCTTCCAAGCCGGGTCTTGAATCTTCCTTCCGCCGACGTGGAACCACCTTCTTCACCGACGGACTACGACGAATGACGGCTCCTTTAAGGGACGTCATCCAAGATGGCGTCCCCTCAATTCCGATTGGCTGATAGGATTCTATCAGCCAATCGGAATTAAGGTAGGAAAATCTGATTGGCTGATGGAATCAGCCAATCAGATTCAAGTTCAATCCGATTGGCTGATCCAATCAGCCAATCAGATTGAGCTCGCATTCTATTGTCTGATCGGAACAGCCAATAGAATGCGAGCTCAATCTGATTGGCTGATTCCATGGCGTTAGGGTTAGACTTAGGTTTAGGGGTTAATAATTTTATTACAGTGGCGGCGGCGTAGTGGGGGGCAGGATAGGGGTTAATAAATTTATTATAGGTGGCGACGGTGTAGGGGGGGCAGATTAGGGGTTAATAAATTTATTATAGGTGGCGACGGTGTAGGGGGGGCAGGATAGGGGTTAATACATTTATTATAGGTTGCGGCGGGTTCAGGGAGCGGCGGTTTAGGGGTTAATACATTTATTATAGTTGCGGTGGGCTCCGGGAGCGGCGGTTTAGGGGTTAATATGTATAGAGTAGCTTGCGGTGGGCTCCGGGAGCGGCGGTTTAGGGGGTAATAACTTTATTTAGTTGCGGCGGTGTAGGGGGGGTCAGATTAGTGGTGTTTAGACTCGGGGTACATGTTAGGGTGTTAGGTGTAGACAGCTCCCATAGAAATCAATGGGATGTCTGTCAGCAGCGAACTTGTACTTTCGCTATGGTCAGACTCCCATTGATTCCTATGGGATCCGCCGCCTCCAGGGGTGGCGGATTGAAAACCAGGTACGCTGGGCCGTAAAAGTGCCGAGCGTACCTGCTAGTTTTTTGATAGCTAGCAAAAGTAGTGAGAATGTGCCGCACTTGTGTGCGGAACATCTGGAGTGACGTAAGAATCGATCTGTGTCGGACTGAGTCCGGCGGATCGAAGCTTACGTCACAAAATTCTACTTTTGCCGGTCTCGAGCCTTTGATAACGAAGGCGAATCAGCCTCGCCACAAATACGCTGCGGAATTCCAGCGTATTTGAGGTTGACGGCTTGATAACTACCCCCCATCTCCTCAAAGGTACTAAGAACCCCATCACAATTTACACTTACCACAAAAATTTGGAATACCTTAAGACTAATAGAACTCTGTCTGCTCAGCAGGTCAGGTGGAATCTATATTTTGAAAGGTTTAATTATGTAATTACCTACTTTCCAGGTTCTAAGAACATAAAGTCAGATGATTTATCCCGTAAGGTGGAAGATTTAGGTAAAAATTCAACTAAAAGAACTCTCATTCCAGATCACTGCTTTATAGGCCTAGCTACAGATCTAATTACTGATATATAAACTACCCCACATTTAGATACTACCATTCCTTCAACTCAAGTACTTAAGAATGCAGATAGTTTATTCCATCATAACGGAAGGTTTTACATACCTCCATTCTGTCTATGGTTCATAACTCTCATAGACATTATTGGGGGCCTGGCACATCTGATACAACAAAGGAATATGTCACTTCCTGTACAACATGTGCTCGAAGTAAAGCACAAAGGAAGTCTCCCTATGGGTTATTAATATCCCTTCCAATACCTACACAAACTTGGCAATCCATAGTTCTGAATTTAATTTTAGATCTTCCCCTCTCTAATTTTTAAAACAACATATTAGTTGTGGTTGATCTGCTGACAAAGATGGCACATATTCCCCTGAGGGAACTCCCTTTAGCTTGTAAGACTGCTTTTATAACATCTTTCGTCTACATGGATTACCTGAGTCCATCACCTCACAGGCAGTCAGTTTACATCACATTTCTGGAAAGAATTATGCAAAAGCCTCCAAATCCAGAGGAATTAAAGCAGAACCTATCATCACAGTCTAATGGCCAAACAGAAAGAACAAATCAATGGTTTGAACAATGCCTAAGATATTATAATCACCATCTCCAAGATAACAGTGCCGACCTGCTTCCAATGGCTGAATTCTCATATAACAACACTCTGAACAGTTCTACCAAGAATACACCCTTCTATGTCAATTATTAGTCTTCTGTTTTCTAGTAACTCTCTAGAGGGAGAGCCTATTCATTTTTAGGTGATTTACAATCTAATTTATACTTTATTTCTCACCTGCAATCTGGGGAAGTTCAGCTGTTATCTTCCCTCTGTGTTTTGCTGCCTTATTGGAAAATAACTACCATGAAGCCAGCAGACTGCTGCTCTGTGGATTAAAGCAACAAACCAGCAGACTGCTGCTCTGTGGATTAAAGTAATGTCTGCATTCATTACATCAACATCCAGTATCTAACAACATCTTTGCATTGTGTCTCAGCCCTTCTACTGCACATTTCTTCCAAAAGCTGCTACAATTTCTCTGCAGTTTACATCCACTGCATCTGTATTAACTGCTCCTGGTTCCTCTGATGCAAACTTCATCGGTATTGGACACCGGCGCCAAGCTCTGCCCACAAAGCTTCTCATCACTGATGTCACAACAAGCCTGTGCAACAAATGCAGAGTATGTACACAGTCTATAATCTGTAATACTTACACAGTTATTCTGCATAATTAATTTCCTACCGCATCAAGTAAAGTGCAGTATCAGTTTGTTGTGAGTTCATACACTCATATACTGGGACTATGCCTACATAAAATATAACATTAACAGATTGGAGTTACACTGGCTACAAGCTACACAGTAACTACTCATTGGTACATAGTATTTACTATTAGGCATTCTTATGGGAAATATCTAATTAGCAATAGTGAACCCACTATTAAAGTATTAGGGGACGATTTATTAAGCGGCCGGCGGATATGATTCACTGTAGGGGATCATGTCTGCCCAACATCACTAAATCTGTTGGCATTTAACATTGCACAAGCATTTATAGTGAATTGCTTGTGCAATGCTACCCCCTCCATATTCGTGGCCAATCGGCCGCTAGCAGGGGGTGTCAATCATCCCGATCGTATCTGATCGGGATGATTGCTGTCTGGCGGATGAGTTAAGGAGCAGCGGTCTTATGACCGCTGATTCTTAACTCCTGATTCTGGCGAGCGTGGAATGAGCAGCATTCACTGCTTAATAAATCGGCCCCGTAACCTCTGCAGTTGAGATCCAAATACAATCTAACAAAGTCACAGCTGACATTATGATTGTCAGTGAGGTCTAAAATGCTACTACATTTGATAATGGCAACAGTAAAGCAGGATCTATCATGTTAGTACAAACATGACATTAGCGCAGGAAGACTTTTCTCTTCATGCCCAAACCTGCAAGTGTGTAGACAAAGCTTGTTGTGTTGGTGGCATTTATGTGAGTTAGACAGGAGCTGAAGGGTGTTGATTTAATGTAATGCTTGAATAGATTCTATCCAAATATGTAAATACAGCGTTCAGCTTGGAGTTTTACAAATAAACAGTGTCATAAACAGAGCTATGGGGGGCATATTTATGATTGTGCGAGCGGACATGATCCGATATAGCGGATCATGTCCGCTGCCCATCGATAAATGCCGACAGCATACGCTCTCAGCATTTATCATTGCACCAGCAGTTCTTGTGAACTGCTGGTGCAATGCTGCCCCCTGCAGATTTGCGGCCAATCGTATTCGATCAGGTTGATTTCTGGTGATTTCTGCCCGCGGCCTCAGAGCAGGCAGACAGGTTATGGAGCAGCGGTCTTTAGACCGCTGCTTCAAAACTCCTGTTTATGGAGAGCCTGAAGGCTCGCCGGAAACACGGGGCATCAAGCTCCGTATGGAGCTTGATAAATATGCCCCATGGTGTTGTTTCTCCTATGATAAAAGCAGTAAGTAACTACAGCTCAGAATAAAAGGTGTTACTGTATTTAAGGGTAGGATGCGATGTTACATCAGTCTGTAAGTACCATGAAAACAAATATCTATTTAAAGATCATCACCTATTTGGCAACAGTTGTAACCCCTTATTAAAAAAAATATATATTACAAAAGGACTACGAGAAATTTGATTACAGCACATGTCAAAGGAAAAGAACTTATCCCTGGTAGATCAATGTGTCCCACCTGCTACAAAAAATGTTTGTGATTAATAAAGACACATGTATGAAGCAGAGGAAGGACTATGGGGCTGATTATCTACACCTCACCAGATAATTCTTGGTTTTATATTCCGATCCTCGCAGAGACTGCCCTGGGGAAAAAGGGGCAGTGTCTATAAGTGACGAGATGTTAACTATTGAAATTAATGGAGCTCGCTGGAAAGGGAAACTTTGCTGTGTAGAGTGAAGTTAGCAGTGAGCAGAAGGCACGATTTAAAAATTAAATCCTGCAGCCAATATAAAACCCATTGCCCTGCTTTCAGCATATAGCATCTTACAATCGTCTATATTTTCGTATGCATGTGTTTTTCTATTGTGTATTAAGTATTTTGTCACAACATCGCTACCTTTTGATTTGCGAGAAAAAAACTGTGAAAACTGTAGGGCAAGAGGAGTTAGGTAAGGGAACCAAAAGGTTTAGGGTTTATTTAGCACTCATCCCTAAAAATGTAGAAGTTAAAAAATTGAATTTTTAATAATAACCATTTAAAAAACCAAGGAGAATCCTTGATAATGTACCCACGCTAAAACTGTGCACCTAGCCCCCCTGTTTCCTGGCCGATAGCAGCTCCCTCGGCTTCAGGTGTCAGGGACTAGGGACAGTATTAAAACCAATAGTAAGTGCACAACAAAGTGCTTACTGTAAGCACAAACGCGTTTCGGCTGTATTAATCAGCCTTTCTCAATGTGAAAAAGTAAGCCGAGGCCCGGGTGCCACCCCTTTATGTAGTGCTTGTAAGAAAGTTCATAGCCAATCCCTATCTCTCATTAACGTCCGCCCATTCAGTGACCAATCCAGAGCGGTATGTAGTAGGCGCGATTGCCATTTGCGGCGTGATTGGATCCAACAATTTTAGACGTACCAATCATTAAGTCTGCAGTGTTACAAGGGGGACCGGCTGGTCTATCAGATAACGATCCTTTGTAAATATCGTCATTGGATGTAAACAATGGCATAAGTCCCTTTTTGCGACTAGTTACTGCTTAATCTATAGATCGTTATATTGTTATTCATATGTATGATTATTATACACATATCCATAGTCGTTATTTGCCGGCTTAGGTGCTGCATGGCTACATCAAAATCATGGTATTAAGCTAATGTGGCAACCCCTGTGTTATGTCAGTATATCATGTCCCTATCAAGGATTGATATGTACACATACATGGTCGTTATCCAGCGGCTTAGGTGCTGCATGATTAGATCCAGTCCATGTTATGGAACCTATGTGGCAACACCTATGTTAGTTGTTATGTGTTATCCTTCTATAGATATTTATTTATTCCTTAACGTATGGTCAATAAGAGCATATTCTCCCTATGTTAGTTTAATACAGTATCCTTTCTATTCAGTACGCTGTATAATACCTTAAGGTTCCCCTTAATTCTGTACTGTGTGAGCATTCATAGTAGAGATTACTATTATCCTATTTCCCAAACATATTTCCTACCTTTCATTGTACACCTTAGTATGTTCCGAATTACTTGAGCATATACAGATTTATAATAAAACATACTCCGAAACAAGTATATTGGGCCTTAATATGATAATAAACAAAAAACTTATGTTTTATTATAAAAAAACTTATGTTTTATTATAAATCTGTATATGCTCAAGTAATTCGGAACATACTAAGGTGTACAATGAAAGGTAGGAAATATGTGTCTGACAAAAAAGAAAAAAAGATTGATAGAGACTTAAACGACTATTCCCAAGGGAAAGTATACTCCTGGAAAAAAAGTGTAAATTCAATCTCTGACTCAGAGGGAACAGATATAGAATATGAATCTGGTGATGCAGAAACATCAGATAATGAAATAGCCACCAGACCAATACTCACTAACAGTACAACAAACAAAACCAAAACCAAACCACACATAAACATAAAAAACATCCCTTTAGGCGGAAAATCCGCAGAGGGCGAGGCAAAATATCCCCAAACCAGACGACATGTCCGGTTCAATCAGAAACCACAACACCACAAGAGTCAACAACACAAAAAGAAATAGATGATAATAAGAGAGAGGATAACCTCAATATCATCAATCTTTCTGACAAAATACTAACCCCAGTTCATATATCAGCGCTAAAGAAAGGTTTATCTTTTGTACCCTCTAACCATATTGATAAGTTCGAGGCAATAAAAGATACACATTTGTTTGTAAGGAAGGTGTTACTCAAGAAATATTTCTCTAATAATACAGAATCAGAAAATCTGTCTAATATTGATACTACAGACAGAAGAGCCCTAAATGAACTTATATCTTTACTTGAAGATAACGATTTAACCACCAATGAAATGTTATCCAGTAATGATGATTGGCGTGATATTTTAAAATCAAAATCACAATTTGTCCCCCCAAGCACTATATCTCCTCAAGCAACTACTTTCTTAAATTTGGTCTGTCAAGATATAATATCCCTTAATGAGGATAAAAGGTACCTGAAAAATATGACCAAAGCAGAAAGTGATGCTATGAATGAAATGTCACAATGGACTGATGTCCAAATAAAAAATAGTGACAAGGGGGGTAATATAGTGATATGGCCAAACACTATGTACATCTCTGAAGCCATGAAACAACTGTCTAATCACTCCAATTACAAAAAACTATTAGGGAATCCCACAGAGAATTTTCTAGAGTTATACAAAAAACTTATTGACACAGCATTCAAAGATAAGATCATTGACCAAAAGGAATATAAATATCTAACAGTTACTAATCCGAAAGTAGCCACTATGTACTTACTGCCTAAGATCCATAAAAATATCTCCTGTCCGCCCGGGAGACCAACAGTGTCAGGGATGGGATCACTCACAGAAAGAGCCAGCAGATATGTTGACGCTAGACTAAGGAAAATTGTGGAAGCCCTACCATCACATACTAGGGACACAATGCACATCTTAAATAAGTTGCAAAATATTGCCATAACAGATAAGTCTATTTTAATTACATGCGATGTAGAATCCCTCTATACGAGCATTAAAACTGAGTGGGGCATTAAAGCTGTAGCTCATTTCTTAGAGAAGGACACTGATATGGATCCTCAGACAAAAGAATTTATCATCAACACATTAAGATTTGTACTCACACATAATTACTTTGTTTTTGATGATAAGTTTTTCTTACAGATTTGTGGCACCGCAATGGGCACATCTTGTGCGCCCACATATGCCAATCTATACCTGGGCTGGTGGGAAGAGATGATAGTGTTCAATAATCATATGAACCAATACACCAAATTCATCTCCCACTGGTCCAGGTATATAGATGACATCTTACTGGTGTGGGAAGGCCCGTTAGAAATTTGGGAAGAATTTATTAAATTACTTAACACCAATCCATTTGGATTATATCTAACATACAATACAAGCTTCAATAAAGTTGAATTTTTAGATCTGATAATTTCCAAAAGCAACAACGGATTGGTCACTGAAACATTTAGGAAAACCACTGCAACTAACAATATCCTACATGCACAGAGTAATCACCATCCTTCCACAATTAACAGCCTCCCATACGGTGAATATTTGAGAACTAGAAGAAACTGTACAGATATAGATTCTTTCAAAAAGGCAGCACTAGAATTACGTGACAGACTCCTTCAAAGGGGTTACTCCAAAAAATTGCTAGCCAGGGCTTACCAGAAAGCCCTAAACATAAATAGGTCTGATCTTCTCATACCCAAAAACAAAAAATGTGTACAAGAGACAAATAACCTAAGATTAATTTCTACATATAATAATCAAAGTGAACTTGTAAGCTCAATAGTGAAAAGACACTGGCACGTCTTGTGAAGTGATGAAAGATTAAAATGGAAAATCAAAACACACATTAACTGCCAGAGTGATAATGTCATCTACTGCCTTTCATGCTCGTGTAATTTAATATACACAGGGATGACGACACGCAAATTGAGCACAAGAATAACAGAACATTTATGTAACATACGCAATGCCCAAAAGGACCTAAAAGATGGCAAAAAATTAACTAGTGTAGCTAGACATTTTCTGTCACATCATGCAGGCAAAACAACATCCTTTAAATGCTGGGGCATTGAAAGGGTTAAACCTGGCATCAGAGGTGGCAACACCGAAAATGCTCTGTTACAAAAAGAAACAGGTTGGATATTCAAATTAAACTCAGTTATGCCACATGGGATGAATGAAGCAAACAATTATTGGGTATTCCTGTGATACTGGTAGAAAAATCAGAAATAGGTAGTCTCTGATTAAAATTCATCTTCATGTGTTATCTAGCAACCTCTAATGTTGCATGTATTCAGGAGTTATTATAACAGACAAGTATATCTGATGATACTGTAAGTTAATACTATACTAAGGTATTCATCAATAATTGTCTTTAAATTAATAACAACGGATAACACATTTTTAAAGTGCCGCCCGTAGTGCTATATATTTTTTAGAAGTTCACATTACCATTTCCCTTATAATGTTCCAATTGGAATCCAACTCCCAATGACTCTGATTAACACCACTACCCTCAAAAACATGATTCATACCATTTACTACACACATGAGCTTCTTTTATATTGTATATGTATTTTCATACTAATGCAATAAAATGAGCAGCACCTGAATAGGAGAATATGTATAGTAAGTTCAGAAAATGAAACATAGGTACAACCAAGTAAAACTCCGTACTCCGAAACAAGTATATTGGGCCTTAATATGATAATAAACAAAAAACTTATGTTTTATTATAAATTTGTATATGCTCAAGTAATTCGGAACATACTAAGGTGTACAATGAAAGGTAGGAAATATGTTTGGGAAATAGGATAATAGTAATCTCTACTATGAATGCTCACACAGTACAGAATTAAGGGGAACCTTAAGGTATTATACAGCGTACTGAATAGAAAGGATACTGTATTAAACTAACATAGGGAGAATATGCTCTTATTGACCATACGTTAAGGAATAAATAAATATCTATAGAAGGATAACACATAACAACTAACATAGGTGTTGCCACATAGGTTCCATAACATGGACTGGATCTAATCATGCAGCACCTAAGCCGCTGGATAACGACCATGTATGTGTACATATCAATCCTTGACATGATATACTGACATAACACAGGGGTTGCCACATTAGCTTAATACCATGATTTTGATGTAGCCATGCAGCACCTAAGCCGGCAAATAACGACTATGGATATGTGTATAATAATCATACATATGAATAACAATATAACGATCTATAGATTAAGCAGTAACTAGTCGCAAAAAGGGACTTATGCCATTGTTTACATCCAATGACGATATTTACAAAGGATCGTTATCTGATAGACCAGCCGGTCCCCCTTGTAACACTGCAGACTTAATGATTGGTACGTCTAAAATTGTTGGATCCAATCACGCCGCAAATGGCAATCGCGCCTACTACATACCGCTCTGGATTGGTCACTGAATGGGCGGACGTTAATGAGAGATAGGGATTGGCTATGAACTTTCTTACAAGCACTACATAAAGGGGTGGCACCCGGGCCTCGGCTTACTTTTTCACATTGAGAAAGGCTGATTAATACAGCCGAAACGCGTTTGTGCTTACAGTAAGCACTTTGTTGTGCACTTACTATTGGTTTTAATACTGTCCCTAGTCCCTGACACCTGAAGCCGAGGGAGCTGCTATCGGCCAGGAAACAGGGGGGCTAGGTGCACAGTTTTAGCGTGGGTACATTATCAAGGATTCTCCTTGGTTTTTTAAATGGTTATTATTAAAAATTCAATTTTTTAACTTCTACATTTTTAGGGATGAGTGCTAAATAAACCCTAAACCTTTTGGTTCCCTTACCTAACTCCTCTTGCATATATATATATTTAGGGTCAGCACCGGATAACTTATCTACCTATCCCTAAACCTACTATTCCTAGTGCCAGTTTCATAATTTGTAAATATATACAAAACTGTAGGGCAGAAATATTTGGGATTTGAAAGAACAACAATTATGCTTTATAATTTTCACATATATGTACACAATTGTATGTATTTTTTGCACATGCAGTGTACTTAAATTATGATTTACACTGTGCATATTTAATACGATTTAGCCCTTTGTAATTGACATGCAAAGTTTACATTTTTGATAAAATACAAGATATGGTGAATAATTTTATTATGATTTTTGACGCACCTTAACAATACAATTTTTCCTGTGTATTTTATGTGTGAATGGTTAAAATATTAATTTTCTATCAGCTAGATTACGAGTTGTGCGTTAGGCTTAAAAAGCAGCGTTGGCCGGTCCCAACGCTGCTTTTTAACGCCCGCTGGTATTACGAATCTTGCAGGTACAGGTGTACCGCTCACTTTTTTGGCCAAACTTGGAAATACCGCAAATCCACTTACGTAAATTGCGTATCCTATTTTTTCAATGGGATTTGCATAGCGCCGGTATTACGAGTCTGCCAAAAAGTGGTCGGTACACCCTCTCCTGTCAAGACTGGTACCGCATTTTAAAGTCAGTAGTTAAGAGTTTTACACTACAACGCCGTAGCATAAAACTCTTAACTAAAGTGCTAAAAAGTACACTAACACCCATAAACTACCTATTAACCCCTAAACTGAGGCCCCCCCACATCGCAAACACTAAAATAAAATTTTGAACCCCTAATCTGCCGAAATCGGACATCGCCGCCACTATAAAAATATATATTAACTCCTAAACCGCCGCACTCCCACCTTGCAAACATTAGTTAAATATTATTAACCCCTAATCTGCCGTCCCTAACAGTGACGCCACCTACCTACATTTATTAACCCCTAATCTGCCGCCCCCAACGTCGCAGCCACTATATTAAAGTTATTAACCCCTAAACCTAAGCCTAACCCTAAACCTAACACCCCCTAACTTAAATATAATTAAAAGAAATCTTAATAAAATTACTATAATTAACTAAATTATTTCTATTTGAAACTAAATACCTGTAAAATAAACCTTAAGCTAGTTAAATATAACTAATAGTTACACTGTAGCTATCTTAGGGTTTATTTTTATTTTACAGGCAAGTTTGTATTTATTTTAACTAGGTAGAATAGTTATTAAATAGTTATAAACTATTTAATAACTACCTAGCTAAAATAAATATAAAAGTACCTGTAAAATAAAACCTAACCTAAGTTACAATTACACCTAACACTACACTACAATTAAATTATTTCCCTAAATTAAATACAATTAAATTATCTAAAGTAGAACCCCCCCCCATTACAAGATTTTTAAACTAATTACACCTAATCTAATCCCCTAACAAATTAAAAAAGCCCCCCCAAAATAAAAAAACCCTACCCTACACTAAATTACAAATAGCCCTTAAAAGGGCCTTTTGTGGGGCATTGCCCCAAAGTAATCAGTTCTTTTACCTGTAAAAAAAAAAGTACAAATCGCCCCCCAACATTAAAACCCACCACCCACACAACCAACCCTACTCTAAAACCCACCCAATACCCCCTTAAAAAAACCTAACACTAACCCCTTGAAGATCACCTTACCGGGAGAAGTCTTCAGCCAACCGGGCCGAAGTCCTCAATGAAGCCGGGAGAAGTCTTCATCCAAGCCGGGCGAAGTGGTCCTCCAGACGGGCAGAAGTCTTCATCCAGACGGCATCTTCTATCTTCATCCATCCGGCGCGGAGCAGGTCCATCTTTAAGATATCCGATGCGGAGCATCCTCTTCTGACGATGGCTAACACAGAATAAAGGTACCTTTATGTGACGTCATCCAAGATGGCGTCCCTTCAATTCCGATTGGCTGATAGAATTCTATCAGCCAATTGGAATTAAGGTAGAAAAAATCCTATTGGCTGATGCAATCAGCCAATAGGATTGAGCTTGCATTCTATTGGTTGATTGGAACAGCCAATACAATGCAAGCTCAATCCTATTTGCTGATTGGATCAGCCAATAGGATTGAACTTCAATCCTATTGGCTGATTGCATCAGACAATATGATTTTTTCTACCTTAATTCCGATTGGCTGATAGAATTCTATCAGCCAATCGGAATTGAAGGGATGCCATCTTGGATGACGTCACTTAAAGGAACCTTCATTCAGTCGTCTGTCGGATGAAGAGGATGCTCCGCACCGGATGTCTTGAAGATAGAAGATGCCATCTGGATGAAAACTTCTGCCCGTCTGGAGGACCTCTTCTGCCCGGCTTGGATGAAGACTTCTGCCCGTCTGGAGGACCACTTCTGCCCGGTTGGGTGAAGACGTCTCATGGCAGGGTGATCTTCAAGGAGTTAGTGTTAGGTTTTTTAAGGGGGGATTGGGTGGGTTTTAGAGTAGGGTTGGTTGTGTGGGTGGTGGGTTTTAATGTTAGGGGGTATTTGTACTTTTTCTTTACAGGTAAAAGAGCTGATTACTTTGGGGCAATGCCCCGCAAAAGGCCCTTTTAAGGGCTATTTGTAATTTAATGTAGGGTAGGGCTTTTTTTATTTTGGGGGGCTTTTTTATTTTGTTAGGGGGATTAGAGTAGGTGTAATTAGTTTAAAAATCTTGTAATATTTTATTATTTTCTGTAATTTAGTGTTTTTTTTTCGTACTTTAGATAATTTTTTAAAATTGTAATTAATTGTATTTAGTTTAGTTAATTTATTTAATTATAGTGTAGTGTTAGGTGTAATTGTAACTTAGGTTAGGTTTTATTTTACAGGTAAATTTGTCTTTATTTTAACTAGGTAGTTATTAAATAGCTAATAACTATTTAATAACTATTGTACCTAGTTAAAATAAATACAAAGTTGCCTGTAAAATAAAAATAAGCCTAAGCTAGATACAATGTAACTATTAGTTATATTGTAGCTATCTTAGGGTTTATTTTATAGGTAAGTATTTAGTTTTAAAAAGGAATAATTTAGGTAATTGTAGTAATTTTCTTTAGATTTAATGTAATTATATTTAAGTTGGGGGGGTTCGGGTTAGGGTTAGACGTAGATTTAGAGTTTAATACATTTAATATAGTGGCAGCGACGTTGGGGGCGGCAGATTAGGGGTTAATAAATTAGGTAGGTGTCGGCGATGTTAGGGCCGGCAGATTAGGGGTTAATAATATTTAACTAGTGTTTGCGATGCGGGAGTGTGGCAGTTTAGGGGTTAATATGTTTATTATAGTGGCGGCGATGTCCGTTTCATCAGATTAGGGGTTAAAAAATTTATTTTAGTATTTGCGATGCGGGAGGGCCTCGGTTTAGGGGTTAATAGGTAGTTTATGGGTGTTAGTGTACTTTAGTTATGAGTTTTATGCTACAGTGTTGTACCATAAAACTCTTAACTACTAACTTTAGAATGGAATCTTGGAGGTAGAGGGTGTACCCTCACTTTTTGGCCTCCCAGGACAGACTCGTAATACCGGCGCTATGGAAGTCCCATAGAAAAAAGACTTTACGAAGTTTATGGAAGTCGTTTTGCGGTAAGGCCAAAGAAGTGTGCGGTGCCCCTAAACCTGCAAGACTCGTAATAGCAGCGGGCATAAAATCAGCGTTAGGACCTGTTAACGCTGCTTTTTTACCTTAACGCACAACTCGTGATCTAGCCGAAAGTGCTTTGAGAGCTAAAAATACATTTTTATGAAACTTTGAAAGAAATCTACATCAAAAGTGAGGAAGTAACTGAACTTCCTGAACCAAAACTTAAGGACAGGTTTGATAAGTGTCTATAGATAGTGTACAGAAGAAGAATGTGCAAAATGTTTATATATATGTACATCCTGAACTGGAAAATTGAGTTTTTACAACCAAAACTAAATTTTGTTGTACACTTTGAGATGGCCTCCATGGTTAAACCAAGTTAATTATAATTTAAAATGGTGGTTTTTCAATGCCAATACCTAGAGGTAATCACTTAAAATACTATTAGAAAAATTTAAACTGGTAAAGCAACCTATGTTGGACCACTTGCAATGCATTGACCCCTAGCTTAATGCAAGTCTATTTAAAAGAGATACAGTTTGCATAAATGTGGTTGGTACATTGAAAATGACGCAACTCATTCGTTATAATGATAGAAGTGGAGCCTTTTTACAAAGCATGCTTTACAGTGGGAGAAATGTTTCATAACGCACTGACGTGACCAGGAAAAGCCACAGCCATTTTTTTATCCTGTACTATCCTGCAAACTTTGAAAAATGTAGAATAAACATTTTTACACTATAATTCATCTATATTACACAATATAGGCAAATGTACTCTATACCAATAAGGCCCCAGCTCAAATTACTTTTTCTTTATAAAACAAATACCATTGATTTCACAACCACTATATATATATATATATATATATATATATATATATATGTGTGTGTGTGTTATTGTCACCATATCACAACACAGAATACTGTACTACTGTACCATAATAAAGGGAAAGTGTACTATACCTTCACCCCTTTTATGTGTTCCAAATTATTTATTTTTTCTGTTAGAGTGCATTAAATTGTTTTAATTTTTTTATCATGTGCAATAGCTGCCCCACCTACACTGTAAAGTTCAATACTTAAAGGGGCAGTCTAGTCAAAATTAAACTTTCATGATTCAAATAGGGCATGTAATTTTAAACAACTTTCCAATTTACTTCTATTATCTAATTTGCTCAATTCTTTAGCTATCCTTTGTTGAAGAAATAGCAATGCACATGTGTGAGCCAATCACACAAGGCCTCTATGTGCAGCAACCAATCAGAAGCTTCTGAGCATATCTAGATATGCTTTTCAGCAAGTGATATCAAGAGAATGAAGCAAATGAGATAATAGAAGTAAATTAGAAAGTTGTTTAAAATGACATGCTCTTTCTAAATCCCGAAAGAAAAAAATTTGGGTTTCATGTCCCTTTAAGTACTGGTTATAGAAAAGTTGTATAAAAAAGGAAGTTTAGAAGAAATCAAGCTCCGAGTGGACTACAGAGAGATAATAAACTGTAATCTCTGGTTCTTAGAATATATTTATATTATTATTTATCTGCTATGAAGGGGAATGGAAGAAAGACAATAATTATGAACATTATGCCTTAAAGGGACACTGTAGTGAAAAATAGAATCATGATATTATAATAGTTTAACTATAAAGCCTTTTTCAATGTGTCTCATGTATTAATTACGTATCGTTTTATAAATATCTATTTTAGAAAATGTAACTATTTCCAAACCCACTGAGTTGTCCGCCGTTATGGATTTCCAATCTGGGCTGACAACTGCAGTTGGAAGATGGCGACTGCAAGACTCAATGCACATGCGCGAGTTAGTGCAATGTCATTGCATACGTCATCACATGCATTTTATTGAGTCTATTGTCGGTCATGTCGGATTCTGTGCCGCTATATGCGCATGCGAGACTAACCTGATCCTATTGCGCATGCATGGAATGACGATAATGTTTTTTAATTTTATGCACATACTCGCCATCCGATTGGCAAGTATGTTAGACCATAGACGGCCCACATTTGAGGGCTGGATTACATGATGTAATGAGGATAAAATAAATCATTACTGATAAAGGGAGCTTCATTTCTGAAACAAAAAAGGTACTCTACATTGTTTAGATAATTGCAATGCTAAATTGCTGTTCCAATTTGAATAGCAAAACCAAAAGTTAGTAATCCTTTAACGTTTATAAAGACACTTCTACTTTCTTTCAAGCATTCATTAATGATCTCTTTGGAGACATGAATGGTTCATTCCTTTTGGTTTGTCTGGACAAGTTTTTTCGTGTTTTTTTTTTCTTGATTCTTATCACAGTTAAATCTCACATAATTATTAGGCAATCAGCTTCATACCCTTATGAGTAAAGGTGAATTTAAGAAATCCAAGCAAGGCTAAAGTTGTAGAGCCCTTGATTGTCAATAAAAGGGGCAGCCCCGTCCTTCTGTAAGCTCACTGTAATTAAAGCTTTTGAGAAACTAAAATTATTGTTTTATATCTATCTTTTCAGATCCATGATAATAATCAAAGCTTTTAATTATTAAAGTCTAGGGGGGCCGATTTATTAAGCCTTTCAGCTCGCCAGAAACAGGAGTTAAGAAGCAATGGTCTTAAGACCGTTGCTCCTTAACTCATCTGCCACCTCTGAAGTGGCGGACTGCAATCATTCCGATTAGATACGATTGGGATGATTGACATCCCCTGCTAGCGGCGGATTGCTGGTGAATGTGCAGGGGCGGCATTGCACAAACATTTCACCAGAAATGCTTGTGAAATGATAAATGCCAACAGCGTATGCTGTCGGCATTTAGCGATGCTGGGCAGACATGATTTGCTACAGCGATAGAAATGTTATTATTTAAAAAGATAGATAATCCCTTTATTACCCATTTCCTAGTTTTGCATGACCAACACAGTTATATAAATATACTTTTTACCTCTGCGATTACCTTTTATCCAAGCCTCTGCAGACTGCCCCCTTATTTCAGTCATAAATAACTCCATGGGAGTGAGCACAATGTTATCTATATAGCACTGTGCAAAAATTGTCAAAATGCAATGAGATAAGAGGCAACCTTCAAGGATTTAGAGATTAGCATATAAGAACAATGTAAATTTTATGATAAAAGTAAATTGTAAAGTTATTTATAATTGCACGCACTATCTGAATCATGAAAGTTTAATTTTGACTAGACTGTCCCTTTAAATTGCCATAGCAAAAACATAGAACAACTTCTTTGTCACTTTTGACAGGAATTGAAGAACAAATAGAAGAGGACATATAAAAAAACACTTTCTTGAATTCCAAAAAACAATGCAATGAAATAAAATGAGATGGAGCAAAAAGCTATACGCTTTAAAACTCAAGATCAAGGCCATGAGTAATGTTGAGGTGTTAATTAGTATGCTAATACTTGTTGGCATAGGTGAGGGCAGATTCTATAATTAAACCGGATTCTATGATAAACTGGCAGAAGCATGCAGACTAGGGTTACGACCTCGGCCATGT
The DNA here is from genome assembly GCF_027579735.1 of Bombina bombina. Taxonomy (NCBI): domain Eukaryota; kingdom Metazoa; phylum Chordata; class Amphibia; order Anura; family Bombinatoridae; genus Bombina; species Bombina bombina. The sequence continues at coordinate 1,237,057,181 of NC_069500.1, read as the reverse complement.
TTTCCTGAACACCTATGAGTTACACATGCTGCAGGGTGTGCAGAGGGAAGCATGAATTGCACCCCTGGACATCACACAAATAGTGATTCTAGAGAGCACTATAAATGTTCCTCCCTGCACACCCTGCAGCATGTGTAATTCATAAGTGTCCAGAAAAAAATGGCCAAGGTGTCAACACTAATGCATACAGTAGAGGCGCTAGTATTAAGGTTAGAGGAGACAAAGCTAAGTAGAATAGATATGACTAAACTGAAGACAAGTAGTACATGCTAGGAAGATTAAAGTATAGAGGACTATAAAGGATAGAGCACATGTTACAGGCGGCTAGATTACGAGTTTTGCGGTATGAGTGAAAAAGCAGCGTTAAGGCTCTTTTTCACTACTGCTGGTATTACGAGTCTTGCAGGTTTAGCTGCACCGCAAACTTTTTTGGCCGGAACGCAACGTAACTACTGCAGCTTTCAAAAGTCCTTTTTCAATGGGACTTCCATAGCGTCGGTATTACGAGTTTGCCTGGGAGGCCAAAAAGTGAGCGGTACAGCCTAAAACTACAAGATCCATAACGTAAACTGAAAGTCAGTAGTTATGGGTTTTATGCTACTAATCCGTAACATAAAACTCATAACTAAAGGGCTAAAAAGTACACTTACACCCATAAACTACCTATTAACCCCTAAACCAAGGCCCTCCCGCATCGCAAACACTAAAATAAAATTATTAACCTCTAATCTGCCGCTCCCGACATCGCCGCCACTATAATAAACATATTAACCCTTAAACCGCCGTACTCCCGCATCGCAAACACTAGTTTAATATTTTTAACCCCTAATCTGCTGTCCCTAACATTGCCACAACCTACATTACTGTTATTAACCCCTAATCTGCCGCCCCCAAAATTGCTGCCACTATACTAAAGTTATTAACCCCTAAACCTAACCCTAAGTCTAACCCTAACCCTAACACCCACTAACTTTAATATAATTAAAATAAATCTAAATACAAATTACAATTAATACCTAAATAATTCCTATTTAAAACTAAATACCTATAAAATAAAACCTAAGCTAGCTACAATATAACTAATAGTTAAGTTTTATTTCACAGGTAAGTTTGTATTTATTTTAACTAGGTAGAATAGTTAGTAAATAGTTATTAACTATTTACTAACTACCTAGCTAGCTAAAATAAATACAAATTTACCTGTAAAATAAAACCTAACCTGAGCTACACTAACACCTAACCTTACACTACAATTAAATAAATTACATTTATTAAATACAATTAACTAAATTACAAAAAACAAACAAACACTAAATTACACACAAAAAAAAAGAAATTATAAAATATTTAAACTAATTGCACTGAATCTAATAGCCCTATCAAAATAAAAAAAGCCCCCCAAAATAAAAATACCCCTAGCCTAAACTAAACTGCCAATAGCCCATAAAAGGGCCTTTTGCGGGGCATTGCCCCAAAGAAATCAGCTCTTTTACTTGTAAAAAAAAATACAAACACCCCCCAACAGTAAAACCCACCACCCACACAACCAAACCCCCCAAATAAAAACCTACCTAAAAAACATAAGCTCCCCATTGCCCTGAAAAGGGCATTTGGATGGGCATTGCCCTTAAAAGGGCATTTAGCTCTTTTTCCGCCCAAACCCTAAGCTAAAAATAAAACCCACCCAATAAACCCTTAAAAAAACCTAACACTAACCGAAGATCCACTTACAGTTTTTGAAGACCCGACATCCATCCTCAACAAAGCGGCAGAAGTCCTCAGCGAAGCCAGCAGAAGTATTCATCCAAGCAAGCGGGCCGAAGTCTTCATCCAAGCGGGTCGAAGTCTTCATCCAAGCCGGCAGAAGTCTTCATCCAGACGGCATCTTCTATCTTCATCCATCCGGCGCAGAGCGGCTCCATCTTCAAGACATCCGGCACGGAGCATCCTCTTCTTCCGACGGCTCTTCTCGAATGAAGGTTCCTTTAAGTGACGTCATCCAAGATGGCGTCCCTTGAATTCTAATTGGCTGATAGAATTCTATCAGCCAATCGGAATTAAAGGTGAAAAAATCCTATTGGCTGATGCAATCAGCCAATAGGATTAAACTTCAATCCTATTGGCTGATCCAATCAGTCAATAGGATTGAGCTTGCATTCTATTGGCTGATTGGAACAGCCAATAGAATGCAAGCTCAATCCTATTGGCTAATTGCATCAGCCAATAGGATTTTTTCACCTTTAATTCCGATTGGTTGATAGAATCAGCCAATCGGAATTCAAGGGACACCATCTTGGATGACATCACTTAAAGGAACCTTCATTCGAGAAGAGCCATCGGAAGAAGAGGATGCTCTGCGCCGGATGTCTTGAAGATGGAGCCGCTCCGTGCTGGATGGATGAAGATAGAAGATGCCGTCTGGATGAAGACTTCTGCCGGCTTGGATGAAGACCTCGGCCCGCTTGGATGAAAACTTTGGCCCGCTTGGATGAAGACTTCAGCCTGCTTCGCTGAGGACTTCTGTCGCTTCGTTGAGGATGGATGTCGGGTCTTCAAAAACTGTAAGTGGATCTTCGGGGGTTAGTCTTAGTTTTTTTTAAGGGTTTATTGGGTGGGTTTTATTTTTAGCTTAGGGTTTGGGCGGAAAAAGAGCTAAATGCAATGCCCATCCAAATGCCCTTTTCAGGGTAATGGGGAGCTTAGGTTTTTTAGGTAGGTTTTTATTTGGGGGGGTTTGGTTGTGAGGGTGGTGGGTTTTACTGTTGGGGGTGTTTATATTTTTTTTACAGGTAAAAGAGCTGATTTTTTTTTTTGTTTTAAATAGTAATTTTTATTGAGGTAGTCAAAGTCACAAACAACTTATGCATAACATTCGAAAACATATCCTTACAACATCATCACATGAATACATAGTCTTTGGTTCTAGAGGTGTATCCTCACCTCCATTATCTGTATCACCTCGTTTTTACAGAGGCCGTTATTCAAGAGCTTTTTTAACTTTACCAAAACTTTAACTTAATCATAGTAGCAATATGATTGAAGTGGCCTTCAGTGCAGCGGGTCAGCCCGCTAGGGTGTCTCAATACTCAAGCACCATAGACTTCAGTAGGTCACAGGAAGCATAGGTTCCCATGGCTCGTTAGGAGATACGTGGGATGTAAGAGAGCCCGTGTGTTTTTTCCATCTGAGGGCTCTCCCCTTTCCCACGCCCGGTTTCCCTCCGAGGGGATTCTAGGGGGGTCTTTTGGAGGTTCATTGGAATTTTATATACATCTAGGGATTAGGGGAGGGGAAGATCAGTCGGTTAAGTTGACTCTATTTAGTCAGGGGTCAATTCGTTTATTTGGGTTTACAAGTCCAGTAAGAGTCCCATGGTTCCCATATTAAGCAGAAGTCTGTCAGTTGTCTGCGTTCCCTGTATACATAATTCTCCATGTTTTGAATGTGGTTAACACAGTCAATTACTCCTTGCCATCTGGGGGGTTGGTGTTTCTTCCAATTCCTGGCTATTTGTAGTTTGGTGGAGATGAGGATGTTTATGAGTAAGTTGCGTTTGTATCTGGGGACCGAATCTACTCCTAAGTGAAGTATTGCAAGTGCAGGGGGAAGTGTGTCCACCAGGCACAGATCCCTGCACAGTGCCACCGCCCTATCCCATAAGCCTACAAGCCCACCAAATGTGGAGTGGGGTGCCTTTTTCTCCGCATTCCCTCCAACACATGGGGGAATGGTCAGGGTACAGTTTTGGAGCTTGGTGGGGACCAAATGCCATCTCGTGATAATTTTGAAGTGTAACTCATAGAGAGTAACACAGTGAGTAGCTTTTTTAGTATGGCTGATTGCCATGTCCCACATTTCTAGGGGATGTACTTGCTGTAGTTCACTTTCCCAGGTTTCCATATGTATTGATTTAGATGGGATATCATCTTCAATCAAACATCTGTAGTGTGCGGAAAGAGGTTTATAAAGTTGGAGGTTTGTTTTCCAATGTGATTCCCATGGGGAGAGATCGCGGAGTTGATCCTCCAAAAAGCACCAGGATTTCATTAGAGATCGGAGTCGCATTAGGTCAAAATGGAACCTTGGGGCCAGTGAAGGCGAAGTTAGCATGGCGGAGTGAGATTTTAGATTTTTATTTTCGTAAAAATCTTGTAGGGTATCGATGCCCGTGGTAGGCCACGAAGTAGTGTGGGCCTCAGGTAGTCCATAGAGGAGCCATCTTATGGAGTTTACCGGTGAGGGGTGGGGGGCAATAAGTCTGCTATGCCTGAGTTTCAGCCATCTATCTTGGCACCCTTTTACAATGCCATTGGAGATGGTGATTTAAGACTGCCAGTGTGGGGGTAGCCAGAGGAGATCTTCTAGGTCCACAAAAGCCGGGAGCGAAGCTTGTTCCAGCTCTTTCCATCTGGTTACAGGAAGCATGGGTAATCATTGCGGCTTCGTGGTACTTCCTTACGTTTGGCAGGCCTACGCCATTCTTTCGATGGGAGCCTGGAGAATGTGGGCCGCCACCTGGGGTCTCTTATAGTGCCAGGTGTAGGTGTTAAAAAGCTTCTGTAGCCTTCGTAGCAGAGATGTGGGGACAGGGATCGGAATACAATGGAAAAGGTAAGTGAGCTTGGGTAGCACCATCATTTTGATGGCTGCCACTCTACCCAGCCAAGAAATCTTGTCGAATCTCTTGGAGTTAAGGTCCAGTGCAATCTCTTTTACAAGATGCTCATAGTTTTCTCTGATGGTTATGGTCTTGGAATGGGAGAGGAACACTCCCAGATGCCTCACACCTCTAGAGGACCATTTGAAAGAGTAGAGAAGTTGGATTTTAATTTTTATAGAATAGACCTCTGTTTTACCGACATTGATTTTATAGTATGAGAGTTCGCCGAATCGTCTTAGTAGCTTAAACAATGGGGGAAGGGAGTCTAGGGGGTCTGTAAGGAAGACTGTGAGGTCATCCGCAAACAAGGCTAGCTTCTGAACAGTGTCATGCATTTGGAGACCTTGGATCTCATGGCTTCTCCTGATAGCTACCCCCAAGGGCTCGATAGCTAGGACAAATAAGAGCGGGGACAGAGGGCACCCCTGTCTCATCCCATTTGTTATCCACGGCGGTGGGAGAGGAGTATAGAGCCTTGACAGCTTTGACGTAGCTGTCAGGTATACCAAAGGCTGTGAGTGTGTGTGGAATAGGTATTCCCACCTCACCCTGTCAAAGGCCTTCTCGGCATCCAACGACAGGGTGAGTACGGGGAGGCCCAGGTCAGCTGCCTCTGTGAAGATATTCAATAGACGGCGAGTATTGTCCGAGCCTTGTCTATTAAGAACAAATCCCACCTGGTCTAGGTGAACAAGGGTCTGTAGGTGGACACTCAGTCTATTGGCAAGGATTTTGGCATAAATTTTGGCATCCACGTTAATAAGGGAAATAGGCCGGTAACTCGGGCATAGGGTGGGATCTTTGCCTTCTTTGGGAATTGTAATAATACTGGCTTCAAGGAATTCTGGTAGAAATCTACCTGTCTGTGCCACACTTGTAAAAAATCGGAGCAGGATTGGTGAGAGTACAGGGCTCAAGGCCTGGTAGAAGGTGACTATGAACCCGTCTGGCCCTGGGGCTTTATGAGGAGATAGATTGGTTATGGCGGCCTTGACTTCCTCTATTGTGAATTGGTTCATCAACGAGGATTTAGCGTCCTCTGTTAGTGTGGGTAAGTCTAGGCTTCCTAGGAACTCACAAATGTTTTCCCCGTTGGCATTACCTGTCGTTTCTGAGGTTGCAATATTGTACAGGGAAGAGTAGTACTTTTCAAAAGCTACACCTATCTCCTTGGGCAAGTAGACTGGGCCCTTCTGTGTGTTGATGGAGGCTATCCTACTCTGCTGCGTGCGTTTTCGTAATTTGTTTGCCATCAATCTATCTGCCCTATTGCCCTTGTAGTAATATAGCTGTTTGAGCCTATGTAGATTGTCTTGTACTCTAAGTGTTTCCTTTTTGGCTATTTCCTCCCTGATTAAACCGATCTGGTGGGCTATGTGGGTGTCGGGGCATGCTTTATTAGTGGTCTCCATTTTCCGGAGATCTCCGTATAATTTAGCAAGTGGATGGCCATTGAGTTTGCGGTGGTGGGCTGATTTTTTGATAAAGTATCCCCTAAGATAAGCTTTGAGGGCTGCCCAGATCATAGTCAGGTCCGTGGTGTCATTGTCATTATGTGTTAGGAAGTCAGTTATCGTCTGAACTAGTGCTGGGAGTTCCTCCTCCGCTAGGAGCTGTATAGGAAGCCTCCAAGGAGGTCTGGTGGTTAAGGTCTGCAGTGCAGTAAAGTCTATGTACACCATGTTGTGGTCCGACCATGTGCATGGTTGGATGGTAGGGTTCTTACATTTATCTAGGGACCATGAGTCGCACAGGAGATAGTCAATTCTTGAATAGGAATTGTGGGCTTTGGAGTAGTGTGTGAAGTCTTTTTGGGTGGGCGCTAAACAGCGCCATGGGTCATAGAGGTCGAATTGGTACATGAGTTTGCGGAACGCATTAGAGGTGGAAGAGATGTTTCTGTCTGTGTATGTGGTAAGGGTAGATTGTTTATCTTTTTGAGGGTCCCAGACCATGTTGAAGTCTCTGCCAATAAGTAGGTGTCCTCGTTTGAGTTTCTCTACCTTTGATAGGAGAGCACGGACAAACGGTATTTGTTTCACATTGGGGGTGTAGATAGAAACCAGGGTATATGGAATTTAGTTTAGTTTACACACTAGTATGAGGAATCTACCTTCTGGGTCTCTCTCAATGTGTTCTGGGGAGAATATCAAGTCTTTGCTTATCAAAATTGCCACCCCTCTTGATTTCCCGTCTCTGTTGGATACAATTTCACATGTAGGGTAATTCTGAGATTTTTTGATTACATGGGAATCACCGGTCCAATGTGTCTCTTGTAAGAAGAGTATGTGAACCTTGTGTGTATACATATAGTTATGTAAGAGTTTCCTCTTTGTGGGGGAATTAAGACCTTGGGCATTTAATATGGCTATACGGATAGGTGCCATGTAGGCGGTTTTTGTGGGTCCTAAAGGGAGTAAGGATTGGGTAAGACGTGTAACCGGATGGCAGGGGATTTCCCCTGTCGGTCATGCAGGGCTATTTTTGAAGTCTATGGTGCGCGCTGTAGTTTAAGAGATCAAGGGCCCTAAGGGGCTAGGCTAAGAAAAAAGTGCCAGGTAGTCACTTTCACAATGAGTGTCTCCACTGGTATAACAACCAGGGAGGCACAACTAAATTTGTGGGGCGGAGTCGGGCAGAGCCAGGTCATGCCCCCCGCCAGTCATAAAAGAAACATTAACAGTATTGCTATTTAAACATTGCAATGGCATAACAAATAACATAAACAGTACAGTAACCGTGGAACAAGGCTGAACTTTAAGTCAGAAAGAGACTGGAAGCTGTCAACGGGCTAAGGTTCTCCATCTTAGAGAAGGTGGGATGCACCGGGCAGTCATATGTTATAGATACCGTACTCGCCAACAGACATTAGGGGAGGAGGCAGTGTCCAGTGTTATTCCTAGGTCAAAGGGAATGGCCCGTCGAGTCGGCTAGGTATCAGTGGGTGAGTCCGTAGCGAGTCAGGGCTGACGTGGCCTTAGTAGGTTAGGTTAAAGCGTCGGGGCTAGGATGGAAGATAGTCTGTAGTCAGGGCAGTGCCTGCATGGCCTAAGGGTTTGGTGAATAGTCGAGCAAGGGTCGGAGGAAGTCTCTCTCTAGTCTCTCTTTAGGCATGTCCCCTGTGAAAAGGATGAATGGAGGGACGTCAGGTCATAAATATATAAAATCTCTCAACTACACCTTTCTTCTAAGACATAACTAAGCTGACACAGACCTAGTCATAACATATAATAACCAATAAGACATTAAACTTTACTCCAAATCCTGGAAAAGAAAAAGAGGTAAAATGCTAACGAGAGTGCATCAATTACAGTTAACATCTGCTCTACTAAATGTAAAGACATAGAGTCACTTGAAAGTCAGGTTTAACAGTTCAATACGGCTTACCCATCTTCTTCATTGTTCTTACATCACCTTCAGGTAAGTGTGCGGGGTCATCGCGCAAATGTCTCTAGCTGATCAGTGGTTGGTCAACTGTACTGTGTTCTATATTCAAAGATCTGCAAGCAGGTTTTCTAGGTATCTTCAGATATGGATACCCCTCTTGTTTCAAGGGATCTTTTTGAAGTTGAGGAGGGTCGTTGTGGGAGAGGTCTCCATACCGGTGCTGAGGCTCTGAGGCCGCTTCCTTTGTTTGTGTCCGTGGATCTATCTTCTGGGTCCTCTGGAAGTAGGCCCCATTTCTGCAGTAGCTCTCGTGCTTGTTGCGGTGAGGAGGCTATGAATTGCTGACTGTCTTTTGTAATAAATAGCCTCACTGGGAAACCCCATCTATACTTTAGGCCCTTTTCCCTTAGTAGTTTAGTAAACGGTTGGTAGTGTCTGCGCAGCTGTAATGTGTGGGGAGAGAGGTCTGGGAAAATCTGGAGCTCCGCAAATTTGCCTGGCAGGGACTTCTCCCTGGCTAGAGCTCTGAGGATCTTCTCTCTAAATGTGTAATAGTGTAATTTGGCTATGACATCTCTGGGTTTCCCTTCATCTGCGGATCTAGGTCGGAGTGCTCTGTGCGCTCTATCAATGAGGGTCTCACTTGACTGTTCTGACCCTAGAATTTCTTTAAATAGATCTTGTAGGTAGTCTTCTAGATCTTGTGGGCTAGCTGACTCTGGGATCCCTTTGATCCTTATGTTGTTGCGGTGTGAGCGGTCCTCTAGATCGGCTAGCTTAAGTTCTAGGTCTGAGATCTGACATGCCAGGCTTTGCGAGTAGGCGAGGAGGTTTGAGTGATCTACGGTGAGGTCTTCTTGTCTGCGTTCCAGTGTATCTGTGCGCTCACTGATGAGACCAATATCCCTCTTTAAGTCGGCATGAGACCTCTCAAATTTCTTTGATAGAGAGTCATGATGAGACTTTAGTAGTGATTCGATAGAGTCTATTAGATTGTTAGAGGCACCATCTATTGCCGGCATCCGGCAAGTGAGAGGCTTGTCTGGTTGGTTATCTGAGAGGCTCCCAGTATCAGAGCCCTCCTAAAAGAGCTGATTTATTTGGGGCAATGCCCCGCAAAAGGCCCTTTTAAGGGCAATTCACAGTTTAGTTTAGGCTAGGGGGTTTTTATTTTGGGGGGCTTTTCTTATTTTGATAGGGCTATTAGATTAGGTGTAATTAGTTTAAATATTTGATAATTTCTTTTTTATTTTGTGTAATTTAGTGTTTTTTTTTTTTTTGTAATTTAGTTAATTGTATTTAATTCATGTAATTTAATTAATTGTAGTGTAAGGTTAGGTTTTAGTGTAACTCAGGTTAGGTTTACAGGTAAATTTGTATTTATTTTAGTAATAAAATAAATGAACTATTTACTAACTATTCTACCTAGTTAAAATAAATACAAACTTACCTGTGAAATAAAAATAAACCCTAAACTAGATACAATGTAACTATTAGTTATATTGTAGCTAGCTTAGGGTTTATTTTATAGGTACGTATTTAGTTTTAAATAGGAATTATTTAGTTATTAATAGTAGGTTTTATTTAGATTTATTTTAATTACACTAAAGTTAGTGGGTGTTAGGGTTAGGGTTACATTAGGGTTAGGGTTAGACTTAGGGTTAGGGGTTAATAAGTAAATGTAGGTGGCGGCAATGTCGGGGGTGGCAGATTAGGGGTTAATAAGTGTATGTAGGTGGTGGCGATGTCGGGGCGGCGGATTAGGGGTTAATAAGTATAATGTAGGTGTCGGTGATGTCAGGGGTGGCAGATTAGGGGTTAATACATTTAGGTAAGTGGCGGCGACATTGGGGGCAGCAGATTAGGGGTTAATACATTTATGTTGGTGGCGGCGACATTGGGGGCTGCAGATTAGGGGTTAATAAGTGTAATGTAGGTGTCGGCGATGTCTGGGGCAGCAGATTAGGGGTGTTTAGACTTGGGGTTTATGTTAGGGTGTTGGGTATAAACATAACTTTTCTTTCACCTTAGGAATCAATGGGGCTGTTTTATGGAGCTTTACACTCCTTTATTGCAGGTGTTAGGCTTTTTTTCAGGCGGCTCTCCCCATTGATGTCTATGGGGAAATCGTGCACGAGCACGTAAAACCAGCTAAAAGCAGCGCTGATATTTGTGTGCGGTATGGAGCTCAATTTTGCTCTATGCTCACTTATTGCCTGCTAACGCCGGGTTTTTGCAAACCTGTAATAGCAGCGCTGTAGGGAGGTGAGCGGTGACAATAACTTGCAAGTTAGCACCGAGCAGCTCTTACCGCAAAACTCGTAATCTAGCCAAGTGTTAGGCGAGTACCTACATTCATTTACTTTTATTTAAAGGTACATTAATGTGCATTCTTATGGCACACATTTGTAACAATAAAAATAAATAATGTTAAAAATTGTACCTGTAGTAGCTTAATTTTCCTTCTTTTTTGTTTATTTTATAGGCAAACTTATTTGCAAAATGAAGCATTTAGAGCCTTCTGTGCTTGGCTAGAGCCATCTCTTTTTGATTGGTCAGTTAATAATGTGTTCCCCTAAAAAAAAAAAACATCATAGTAAATAATCTTAACCTCCAGAAATAATGCGTTATTTGTTAATAATTAAGCACTGGAACCCTAATGTTAAATAGAAGATTTGTAATTAAATGCATAATATTGTTATCTTTTAGTTATATCTATTTGATTAAACAGTTTGATAGATTTGTGTTTCTATATATAACTAACCGGTAACAATTTATGTATGCTATGGAGAAAATTATTGAATTATTAAAATAAAAAATATGAATTTAGGCCAACATTAAAAAAAAAAAAAAAAAAAAAAAAAGATTTCAGTAATATAAATCTTTGCCAAAACATACAGAATTATTTCCGTCAATTTCACTAGCTAAGAAAAAAGAAATACATTAAAAATGATAATTAAAAAAAGTATTTCATATAGGGGAAAACACAAGAAAATTCAGACAGCCTTCAAAAGCGAACAGATGATTATTCATTTGCACATTCAACTGTGATGAATATTAACAAATATATTTATAGTAGTGAAGATAACACTGAATTGCAAAGAGAACAGCTCACTGTTAATTACCAAGGAAGCAACATATTCTATTGTTCTAGAAGCATTAAAATGTATGAAGTACTAATTTACATCACATATTGAAATATTTAACAAGTATATTTTATATTAGTCATAATGTTGGCAGCTGATTTTTGTTGTTTTTATTCTGCAACATAAATATTTCTCTAAATAATCAATAAGAATGAAAGTCTTAACCATAAAATATATTTCACATTTAAGGATCATGAATAAGACTTGGGAATGTATTACTGGCTGCAAAAATTTAAGATAGAGTTTCTATGTGAATAAATAATAACAATAGATAATTATTCTTATTTTGTTTTGCTAAATTACAGTGCAGAATGTAAATTGATACATGGCACCTTGCCTTATAATTATACATTTGGAACCATAAGGATGATAAAAAAAGAAAAACATATGGCTAGATTACGAGTTGTGCGTTAGGCTGAAAAAGCAGCGTTAACAGGTCCTAATGCTGCTTTTTCACAACCGCTGCTATTACGAGTCTTGCAGGTTTAGGGGCCCCGCACACTTTTTGGCCTTACCGCAAAACGACTTACGTAAACTTCGTAAACCCTTTTTTTATGGGACTTCCATAGCGCCGGTATAACGAGTCTGTCCTGGGAGGCCAAAAAGTGAGCGGTACACCCTCTACCTCCAAGATCCCGAACGCATTCTAAAGTCAGTAGTTAAGAGTTTTATGGTACAACGCTGTAGCATAAAACTCATAACTAAAGTGCTAAAAAGTACACTAACACCCATAAACTACCTATTAACCCCTAAACCGAGGCCCTCCCGCATCGCAAATACTAAAATACAATTTTTAACCCCTAATCTGCTGCTCCGGACATTGCCGCCACTATAATAAACATTTTAACCCCTAAAGCGCCGCACTCCCGCCTCACAAACACTAGTTAAATAATATTAACCCCAATCTTCCGCCCCTAACATCGCCGCAACCTACCTACATTTATTAACCCCTAATCTGCCGTCCCCAACGTCGCTGCCACTATATTAAATGTATTAACCCCTAAATATAAGTCTAACCCTAACGCCCCCTAATTTAAATATAACTTAAATAAATCTAAATAAAATTACTATAATTAACTAAATTATTCCAATTTAAAAATAAATACTTACCTATAAAATAAACCCTAAACTAGCTACAAAATAACTAATAGTTACATTGTAGCTAGTTTAGGGTTTATTTTATAGGTATGTATTTAGTTTTAAATATGAATAATTTAGTTAATTATAGTAATTTTATTTAGATTTATTTTAATTATATTTAAGTTAGGGGGTGTTAGGGTTAGACTTAGGTTTAGGGGTTAATAAATTTAGAATAGTGGCGGTGACGTTGGGGACGGCAGATTAGGGGTTAATACATATAATGTAGGTGGCGGCGATGATAGGGGCGGCAGATTAGGGGTTAATAAATATAATGTAGGTGTCGGCGATGTTGGGGGCAAGCAGATTAGGGGTTAATAAGTATAATGTAGGTGGCGGCGATGTCCTGAGCGGCAGATTAGGGGTTAATAAGTATAATGTAGGTGTCGGTGATGTCGGGGAGGCAGATTAGGGGTTAATACATATAATGTAGGTGGCGGCGATGATAGGGGCGGCAGATTAGGGGTTAATAAATATAATGTAGGTGTCGGCGATGTTGGGGGCAAGCAGATTAGGGGTTAATAAGTATAATGTAGGTGGCGGCGATGTCCTGAGCGGCGGATTAGGGGCTAATAAGTATAATGTAGGTGTCGGTGATGTCGGGGAGGCAGATTAGGGGTTAATTAGTGTAAGATTAGTTGTGTTTACTCGGGGTTCATGTTAGGGTGTTAGGTGTAAACATAAAATGTGTTTCCCCATAGGAATCAATGGGGCTGCGTTACTGAGTTTTACACTGCTTTTTTGCAGGCATTAGACTTTTTCTCAGCCGGCTCTCCCCATTGATGTCTATGGGGAAATCGTGCACGAGCACGTACGACCAGCTCACCGCTGACTTAAGCAGTGCTGGTATTGGAGTGCGGTAAGGAGCACAATTTTGCTCAACGCTCACTTCTTGCCTATTAACGCCGGGTTTGTAAAAACCTGTAATACCAGCGCTGCAGGTAAGTGAGCGGTGAGACAAAACTACTCGTTAGCACTGCACAGCTTCTAACGCAAAACTCGTTATCTGGCCGATAATTTCTTAATTCTTTTTTCAATAATATACTATATGCAAGATTATTAAAATGACAATAAAACACAATAGATTAGTGGTTCCCAAACTTTTCCCAGCTAAAGTCCCCTTGGTTCTATGAATTCACCATCAGCACCCCCTACCTTACTCAATAAAAATATTATTCAGAATAGCTGTGCCCGACCCCTTATGAAGATAACACAATATCATTAAAAAAAGTAACAATTAATTAAACATTTAATTGTTATTACAAGTTGATGGTTAAAAATTTTAACCCCTTAATGACCGGACCATTTTTCAATTTTCTTACCCTTAATGACAATGGCTATTTTTACATTTCTGCAGTGTTTGTGTTTAGCTGTAATTTTCCTCTTACTCATTTACTGTACCCATACATATTATATACCGTTTTTCTCGCCATTAAATGGACTTTCTAAGGATACCATTATTTTCATCATATCTTATAATTTCCTATAAAAAAAAATATAAAATATGAGGAAAAAATTGAAAAAAACACACTTTTTCTAACTTTGACCCCCAAAATCTGTTACACATCTACAATCACCAAAAAACACCTATGCTAAATAGTTTCTAAATTTTGTCCTGAGTTTAGAAATACCCAATGTTTACATGTTCTTTACTTTTTTTGCAAGTTATAGGGCCATAAATACAAGTAGCACTTTGCTATTTCCAAACAACTTTTTTTCAAAATTAGCGCTAGTTACATTGGAACCCTGATATCTGTCAGGAATACCTGAATATCCCTTGACATGTATATATTTTTTTTTAGAAGACAACCCAAAGTATTGATCTAGGCCCATTTTGGTATATTTCATGCCACCATTTCACCGCCAAATGTCATCAAATAAAAAAAAAGTTCACTTTTTCACAAATTTTGTCACAAACTTTAGGTTTCCCACTGAAATTATTTACAAACAGCTTCTGCAATTAAGGCACAAATGGTTGTAAATGCTTCTTTGGGATCCCCTTTGTTCAGAAATAGCAGACTTATATGGCTTTGTGGTTGCTTTTTGGTAAGTAGAAGGCCGCTAAATGCTGCTGCGCACCACACGTAAATTATGCCCAGCAGTTAAGGGGTTAAATTAGGTAGCTTGTAGGGAGCTTGCAGGGTTAATTTTAGCTTTAGGGTAGAGATCAGCCTCCCACCTGACACATCCCACCCCCTGATCCCTCCCAAACAGTTCTCTTCCCTCCCCCACCCCACAATTGTCCCCGCCATCTTAAGTACTGGCAGAAAGTCTGCCAGTACTAAATAAAAGTAGTTTTTATTTTTTTTAATAAAAAAAAATAAAATGTTTTAGCTGTGATGGACTCCTGCCTTAGCCCCAACCTCCATGATCCCCCCCCCCAGCAATCTAACCCTCTCCCCTACCTAATTGCCGCCATCTTGGGTACTGGCAGCTGTCTGCCAGTATCCAATTTGCCCCCCAAAAAAGTGTTTTTAATTATTTTTTATTACTAATTTATTTTTTTCTGTAGTGTAGCAGCCCCCCACATCACCCCAACCCCCTCCCCCTCCCAGATCCTCATATATATATATTTCCCCCCCTCTTCCCACTCATTGGTGTCAGTGTCAGTATTTCCCCCCCTCTTCCCACTCATTGGTGTCATTGGTGTCAGTAGGTGATCGCGGGCGTGCGCGCGCACCCGCGCGCTCCCGGCACCCGGCGTGCACATTGCACTAACAGGAGCCGGATGCCGGGTAGCGATGGGCCGCCCACCCGCCTCCCAGTTGCGCTCCCACCCACCAACGAACCGGCCGCATCGCTACCGGTGCAGAGAGGGCCACAGAGTGGCTCTCTCTGCATCGGATGCTTTCTAAGGGTATTGCAGGATGCCTCAATATCGAGGCATCACTGCAATACCCTGAGAGCTGCTGGAAGCGATTGCGATCGCTTCCAGCACTCTCTTAGACAAGTGACGTACCAGGTACGTCCATTGTCACTAACTGCAAGTTTTTGCAGGACGTACCTGGTACGTCACTTGTCATTAAGGGGTTAAGCAGTGCATCTAAATATGGTTAGCTCACACTATACTTTTAATGGATAGCAAGCTTATTGCACTCATATCACAAGTGGTGAGTTAAAGGGACAGTCTACACCTTAGTCGTCTTAAAGTCTAACTTTATATTAAGTTGCAAATAGCCTCCTGCACCCCTTTCTATATCATGCAGCATTAACGGTAGATAAGTTATTTTAAAATGAATATTGTTTCTGGCCACTTTGAAATGGCTGCCATGTCCCGCCATCGATGACATCACGATCTGGGCTAAAACTAGGAACTCTGCTGAATAGCATTGGAAGTCTGTTGAATCCAACTAGTGAGCCTTTTGTGATTGGATGCCATATGCAGCCCAGATTGTGATGTCATCTGTGGGCGCAGCTTGGCAGCCATTTCAAAGTGGCCAAAAACAATATTCATTTTAAAATAACTTTTTTACAATTCCAGCTGCATGGTATAGAAAAAAGGTGCAGAAGGCTATTTGCAGGTTAATCAATGGTAAGACTTTAAGATGGCTAAGGTGTAGACTGTCCCTTTAAGGGTTGCACTCAAATGCAAACCAAAATACCACTTTTTGAGACCTGAAATAAGCCCTTATTATTAAAAGTATAGCACAGAATTACATGCCGTCTGCGTAGCTCTCAAGCAGTATCTGACACAAATTTTACTGTATGCCCCAATGGAAGTCTACTATGTGAGGGATTTAACCCACCTGTTCTATCCAACATGAAGATATTTGTGCGTCCCTTATCTCTTGAGAGATACAAAATAACTTGTTATTGTAATATAAGCCCAATAGAAATAGTATTGATTGTGTTTGAACAATGTTAACACACAATGGCTTATGTTATAAGTGGAGCACAAAAATATTAGTATTGTATGCTAAAATAGCTTGAGCAGAATCAATAGCATTTTACTTTTGCAATTATATTACAAGTTGAAAGTAATATTTTAGTGCTCGAGAGAAAGTCTACACAATAACATCTGCATGATGGATTGAGTGGGTGCGCTAAATCCCTCAAATAATAGTATGAGGGTGCACTGAAAATGTCAGGTATCATTCAAGTGCTAAGCCGAAGGTGCACTAAGCTGAAGGTGCGCTAAGCCAAAGGTCAAACAGTAGAGTTTTTCACTTACTTTATAATTATCGTTGTATTGAAATATCCATTTAAAACATTGCACACATACACATATATACATACCCCAATATACTCTATATACACACATACAAATACACAGCCCTTTCCAGTCCAGCACCTTGTTGTATACCATATCCATTTAAATCCCTGTAAAAACATTTTATTTAAAATAAAGATTAATTGTACATGTAATATGTATAAATATGAGTGAAATAATTTATCTGAATATATTTTACATGTGTTTTGTTATATATACGTTTTCAAACATTAACACTTTACCTCATGTCCGCACAAGAGCTTCATTTTCCAGCTCTATGTTGTGCTTGAGTGCAACACTTAACTCACCACTAGTGCACCCTGTGGTCTCCATACAAAGTATAGAGTATGCTAAAATATTGTTGGTCATGTTAGGATTCTCTGGTAAACCCTTTTTTATATACAATGCCAGCCTTCTATACAAGAGGCAGTAATTTATTGCAGACAGAAAGAGTGTGAATTTCAGATAAACCTGAACTAATAAAAAACCAAAAGCCATGAAATCAAAGAGTAGTAAAACTTCAAAAACAAATTAACCCCTTAACGACACGCGTCGTACAGGGTACGTCTTGCACAAACTGGTCTTTAAAGACCAGCGACGTACCCTGTACGACGTTGGGGTTGAAAGCGGCTGGAAGCGATCCTGATCGCTTCCAGCCGCTTTCCGGTTATTGTAGTGATGCCTCGATATCGAGGCATCACTGCAATAACATTTTTCCCCATCCGATGCAGAGAGAGCCACTCTGTGGCCCTCTCTGCACCGGACATCGATGCCGCGATCGTTGGTGGGTGGGAGCAGACGTGGGAGGCGGGTGGGCGGCGATCGATGATGACCGGTGGGCGGGATCGTGGGCGGGATCGTGGGCGGGATTGCTGGGGGGGCGCGCACGGACGCGCGCGTGCACCGGGGTGGCGGGGCGGGCGCGTGCACGGGGTGGGAGCGGGTGGGAACCGTTACACTATGGAACAGTGGTTTATATTTAGAGGGAGAGAGGGGGGATAAATATGTTAATCGAAGGGATCTGGGAGGGGGTGGGGGGTTTAGTCTTGGGGGGGGGAAGCTACACTACAGAAAAGTGGGGAAAAATTAAAAAATATACTTTAAAAAAAATATATTTTTTTTGTAAACTGGGTACTGGCAGACAGCTGCCAGTACCCAAGATGGCTCCCAATAATGTAGAGGGGGAGGGTTAGAGAGCTGTTTGGGGGGGGGATCAGGGAGGTTTGGGGCTAAGAGGGATCCTACACAGCAGCATATGTAAATATGCTCCCAAAAAAAAAAAAGAAAAAAAAAAAAGATACCTTTTATTTTAGTACTGGCAGACTTTCTGCCAGTACTTAAGATGGCGGGGACAATTGTGGGGTGGGGGAGGGAAGAGAGCTGTTTGGGAGGGATCAGTGGGTCTGATGTGTCAGGTGGGAGGCTGATCTCTACACTAAAGCTAAAATTAACCCTGCAAGCTCCCTACAAGATCCCTAATTAACCCCTTCACTGCTAGCCATAATACACGTGTGATGTGCAGCGGCATTTAGCAGCCTTCTAATTACCAAAAAGCATTGCCAAAGCCATATATGTCTGCTATTTCTGAACAAAGGGGATACCAGAGAAGCATTTTACAACCATTTGTGCTATAATTGCACAAGCTGTTTGTAAATAATTTCAGTGAGAAACCTAAAATTGCGAAAAAAATTACGTTTTTTTTTAATTTGATCGCATTTGGCGGTGAAATGGTGGCATTAAATTTACCAAAATGGGCCTAGATCAATACTTTGGGTTGTCTACTACACTACACTAAAGCTAAAATTAACTCTACAAGCTCCCTACATGCTCCCTAATTAACCCCTTCACTGCTGGGCATAAAACACGTGTGGCGCGCAGTGGCATTTAGCAGCCTTCTAATTACCAAAAAGCAAACGCCAAAGCCATATAAGTCTGCTATTTCTGAACAAAGGGGATCCCAGAGAAGCACTTACAACCATTTATGCCATAATTGCACAAGTTGTTTGTAAATAATTTCTGTGAGAAACCTAAAGTTTGTGAAAAAGTGAACATTTTTTTTTATTTGATCGCATTTGGCGGTGAAATGGTGGCATGAAATATACCAAAATGGGCCTAGATCAATACTTTGGGATGTCTTCTAAAAAAAAATATATACATGTCAAGGGATATTTAGGTATTCCTGACAGATATCAGGGTTCCAATGTAACTAGCGCTCATTTTGAAAAAAAAGTGGTTTTGAATAGCAAAGTGCTACTTGTATTTATGGCCCTATAACTTGCAAAAAAAGCAAAGAATATGTAAACATTGGGTATTTCTAAACTCAGGACAAATTTTAGAAACTATTTAGCATGGTTGTTTTTTGGTGGTTGTAGATGTGTAACAGATTTTGGGGGTCAAAGTTAGAAAAAGTGTGTTTTTTTCCATTTTTTTCCTCATATTTTATAATATTTTTAATAGTAAATTATAAGATATGATGAAAATAATGGTATCTTTAGAAAGTCCATTTAGTGGCGAGAAAAACGGTATATAATATGTGTGGGTACAGTAAACGAGTAAGAGGAAAATTACAGCTAAACACAAACACAGCAGAAATGTAAAAATAGCCCTGGTCCTTAAGGGAAAGAAATTTAAAAATGGCCGTGTCCTTAAGGGGTTAATAAAGTTGATTTACTTTACCCATTTAGGATAAAGCAACTTATGCTAATCTTCCTTGGAAGAGCCCACTAGCCTCTTCTTCCTCACTTTACCTAGTAGAGCCCCCTATGGCAATATCAGTGCCCCCCTTTCACCACTTGTACCTATTAGTGCCCTCTTCTGTAATCCCACCGCACCCCAGGTAGCAGTTCTGCCCACTTTGGGAATCACAGAAATAGATCATTGCTCTGTTCACAAACCTTAGCAAACAGTGTTTCCATTGGAGCAGGGTATTCTTTTTAAGGATATGCAGATATGATATTTAATAAACCCATTAGTGAAAGAAATGCCTTCTAGAAAAAGAATGGAGTTCATAAAGATTTCTACCTGCCCTTAATCACAACAATGAGTTGGGGGTCACTTTCTATTGTTATGGGGCAGCACCTGTCTCATAACAGTTCACATCTCTGCACATAGAGAAGTTCCACTGTAAAGGATACGGCCTCATAAAAAATATCCCTGATAAATAAGTTCACTCTAACATATATACAATAAAAAAATAAAGGGACAGTGTAATATAAAAATGAGATTCCACTTACTGTGTTTCCACTGACTTGTTATATCAGCTGAAGAGTTTAAAATGTATGGGAAATTATTCCTTTATGTTTATTTTTGTATATGAACTAGCAGGTTTTACTCTTAAAAACCACAACCCAATAAAATGGACTGAGCTTGCAGGGAGGTCAATTCTCCTTATAACTCTTTATACACACACAAAGTCTCCTTATTTTATATATGCCTGTATTTTTAAAGAGAACAATAGAAGGTAGATCATTAGAAACACATTAAAGGGAATACAATTTTACAGTACACTGTGTCTATTAAAGGAACACTGAACCCAAATTTTTTCTTTTGTAATTCAGAAAGAGCAGGCAATTTTAAGCAACTTTCTAATTTACTCCTATTATAAATTTTTCTTCGTTCTCTTGCTATCATTATTTGAAAAAGAATGCATCTAAGCTTTTTTTGGTTTCAGTACTCTGGACAGCACTTTTTTATTGGTGGATGAATTTATCCACCAATCAGCAAGGACAACCCAGGTTGTTCACCAAAAATGGGCCGGCATCTAAACTTACATTCTTGCATTTCAAATAAAGATACCAAGAGAATGAAGAAAATTTGATAATAGGAGTACATTAGAAAGTTGATTAAAATGTCATGCTCAATCTGAATCACGAAAGAAAATTTTTGGGTACAGTGTCCCTTTAAATATATATGTAAATGTCTGTCTTGCCCACTACCAAGGAATAGGCTTGTGCATTCAGATCCTTCGTTAGGATCTGAATGTGGAAGTAATCACTATTTGACTATTTTCTGAGCCGTATTGATTCTGGTGCAAGATCTGGATCTGAACAGATCTTAACGTGGTCCATCAGACAAGCTGACAGAGATTGTGCATCACTAACCCTTAACAAATCACTCACTTTAATGCTGTAGTTTATAGCAAATCATTGTAATATGTAACGCTGGAAGAATTAACATCACCTTGTTACCCCTCATTGTACTCTACTGTAGGAGCAAACACCATTTACCTGATGACACTACAGTACAATGTTCACATTCAGAAGTTTGTCACCTTTCTTTCAAAGTGCTAATGTCTTTATAGAAACATAGAAACATACAACTAGATTTAGAGTTCTGCGTTAGCCATCAAAAGCAGCTTTAAGGGCTCCTAACGCTGCTTTTTACCGCCCGCTGGTATTTAGAGTCAGCCAGGAAAGGGTCTAACGCTCACTTCCAAGCCGTGACTTTTCCATACCGCAGATCCCCTTACGCCAATTGCGTAGCCTATGTTTTCAATGGGATCTTCCTAACGCCGCTATTTAGAGTCTTGGCTGAAGTGAGCAGTAGAGCCTCCACCGACAAGACTCCATCCGCAGAAAAAAGTCAGTAGTTAAGAGCTTTCTGGGCTAACGCCAGTTTATAAAGCTCTTAACTACTGTGCTCTAAAGTACACTAACACCCATAAACTACCTATGTACCCCTAAACCGAGGTCCCCCCCATCGCTGCCACTCTAATAAAAAATTGTAACCCCTAATCTGCCAACCGCAACACCGCCGCCGCCACCTACATTATCCCTAATGTACCCCTAATCTGCTGCCCCTAACATCGTCGACATCCTACATAATATTTATTAACCCCTAATCTGCCGACCGGACCTCGCCGCCACTATAATAAATGTATTAACCCCTAAACCCGCCGCACTCCCCGCCTCGCAAACCCTATAATAATAGTATTAACCCCCTAATCTGCCCCCCCCAACGTCGCCGCTACACCTTACCTCACACTTTTTAACCCCTAATCTGCCGACTGGACCTCGCCGCTACTCTAATAAATGTAGTAACCCCCTAAAGCTAAGTCTAACCCTAACCCTAACACCCCCCTAAGTTAAATATAATTTTAATCTAACGAAATAAATTAACTCTTATTAACTAAAGTCTTCCTATTTAAAGCTAAATACTTACCTGTAAAATAAACCCTAATATAGCTACAATATAACGGAATAATTATATTGTAGCTATTTTAGGATTTATATTTATTTTACAGGCAACTTTGTATTTATTTTAACTAGGTACAAATAGCTATTAAATAGTTATTTACTATTTAATAGCTACCTAGTTAAAATAATTACAAAATTACCTGCAAAATAAATCCTAACCTAAATTACAATTAAACCTAACACTACACTATCAATAAATAAATTAAATCAATTAACTACAAGTACCTACAATTAAATAAACTAAACTAAATTACAAAAAAAAACAAAACACTAAATTACAAAAAATAAAAAAAGATTACAAGAATTTTAAGCTAATTACACCTACTCTAAGCCCCCTAATATAATAACAAAGCCCCCCAAAATAAAAAAAATTCCCTACCCTAATCTAAATTAAAATAGTTAACAGCTCTATTACCTTACCAGCCCTTAAAAGGGCTTTTTTCGGGGCATGCCCCAAAGAAATCAGCTCTTTTGCCTGTAAAAAAAACACAATACCACCCCCCAACATTACATCCCACCACCCACATATCCCTACTCTAACCCAAACCCCCCTTAAATAAACCTGACACTACCCCCCTGAAGATCTCCCTACCTTGAGTCGTCTTCACCCAACCGGGCCGAACTCTTCATCCGATGGACCAAAAGAAGACATCCGGAGCGGCAGAAGTCTTCATTCTATCCGGGCAGAAGAGGACATCCGGACTGGCAGACATCTTCATCCAAGCGGCATCATCTATCTTCATCCATCCGACGAGGAGCGGCTCCATCTTCAAGACCTCCAGCGCGGAACATCCTTCTTCAATGACGACTACCCGACAAATGAAGGTTCCTTTAAGTGATGTCATCCAATTTGGCGTCCCTCGAATTCCGATTGGCTAATAGGATTCTATCTGATTGGCTGTTTTGGCTGTTTGAATCAGCCAATCAGATTCAAGTTCAATCCGATTGGCTGATCCAATCAGCCAATCAGATTGAGCTTGCATTCTATTGGCTGTTCCGATCAGCCAATATAATGCGAGCTCAATCGGAATTCGAGGTACGCCATCTTGGATGATGTCAATTAAAGGAACCTTCCTTCGTCGGGTAGTCGTCGTTGAAGAAGGATGTTCCGCGCCGGAGGTCTTGAAGATGGAGCTGCTCCTCGTCGGATGGATGAAGATAGAAGATGCCGCTTGGATGAAGATGTCTGCCGGTTCGGATGTCCTCTTCTGCCCGGATAGGGTGAAGACTTCTGCCGCTCCGGATGTCTTCTTTTGGTCCATTGGATGAAGAGTTCGGCCCGGTTGGGTGAAGATGACTCAAGGTAGGGAGATCTTCAGGGGGGTAGTGTTAGGTTTATTTAAGGGGGGTTTGAGTTAGAGTAGGGGTATGTGGGTGGTGGGTTGTAATGTTGGGGGGTGGTATAGTGTTTTTTTTTACAGGCAAAAGAGCTAATTTCTTTGGGGCATGCCCCGCAAAAAGCCCTTTTAAGGGCTGGTAAGGTAATAGAGCTGTTAACTATTTTAATTTAGATTAGGGTAGGGATTTTTTTTTATTTTGGGGGGCTTTGTTATTTTATTAGGGGGCTTAGAGTAGGTGTAATTAGCTTAAAATTCTTGTAATCTTTTTTTTTTTTTGTAATTTAGTTTAGTTTATTTAATTGTAGGTACTTGTAGTTAATTGATTTAATTTATTTATTGATAGTGTAGTGTTAGGTTTAATTGTAACTTAGGTTATGATTTATTTTGCAGGTAATTTTGTAATTATTTTAACTAGGTAGCTATTAAATAGTAAATAACTATTTAATAGCTATTGTACCTAGTTAAAATAAATACAAAGTTGCCTGTAAAATAAATATAAATTCTAAAATAGCTACAATATAATTATTCGTTATATTGTAGCTATATTAGGGTTTATTTTACAGGTAAGTATTTAGCTTTAAATAGGAAGACTTTAGTTAATAAGAGTTAATTTATTTTGTTAGATTAAAATTTTATTTAATTTAGGGGGTGTTAGGGTTAGGGTTAGACTTAGCTTTAGGGGTTACTACATTTATTAGAGTAGCGGCGAGGTCCGGTAGGCAGATTAGGGGTTAATAAGTGTAGGTAGGTAGCGGCAACGTTGGGGGTGGCAGATTAGGGGTTAATAAATATAATATAGGTGTCGGCGATGTTAGGGGCAGCAGATTAGGAGTACATAGGTATAATGTAGGTTGCGGCGGTGTACGGAGCGGCAGATTAGGGGTTAATAATATAATGCAGGTGTCAGCGATAGTGGGGGCGGCAGATTAGGGGTTAATAAGTGTAAGGTTAGGGGTGTTTAGACTCGGGGTACATGTTAGGGTGTTAGGTGCAGACTTAGAAACTGTTTCCCCATAGGAAACAATGGGGCTGCGTTAGGAGCTTAATGCTGCTTTTTTGCAGGTGTTAGGTTTTTTTCAGCCCAAACTGCCCCATTGTTTCCTATGGGGGAATCGTGCACAAGCACGTTTTTCCAGTTAGCCGCTACCGTAAGCAACGCTAGTATTGAGAGTTGAAGTGGTGGTAAATATGCCTGTACGCTCCCTTTTTGGAGCCTAACGCAGCCCTTCAGAGAACTCTAAATAGCAGCGTTGTTTAGAAGCAGCGCTAGAAAAAAAACATGCGTAGCTAACGCACCCCTTTGGCCGCAAAACTCTAAATCTAGGCGATAGATATTGACGGCAGATAAGAGCCATAGGCCCAGCAAGTCTGCCCGATATTACCTAACAGTATAAACTTACTTGGTTTGTAGGATAGCCTTATGCTTGTCCCATGCATTTTTAAAGTACCCCACAGTGTTTGTTGCTACTACCTCTTGAGGAAGTTTATTCCATAAATCAATCACTCTTTCTGTAAAGAAGTGCTTCCTCAAATTACTCCTGAATCTACTACCCTTTAGCTTGAGCTCATGACCCCTTGTTCTTGAATTTTCTATTTTATGTAAAATACCCACAGCCTCAGTTTTACTAAACCATTTAATGTACTTGAAAGTTGCTATCATATAACCTCTTTCCCTTCTCTCCTCTAAGCTATACATATTTAGGTCATTGAGCCTATCCTGGTAAGTTTTATTTTTTAGACCATGTACCTTTTTGGTAGCCCTCCTTTATACAAATTTAAGTTTGTTAATATCCTTCTGAAGATATGGCCTCCAGAACTGCACACAATACTATAAGATGAGGCCTAACTAATGATCTATAAAGTGGCATAAGAACCTTACTATTTCTGCTGCAAATACCTCTACCAATACATCCAAGCATTCTGCTAGCCTTACTCGCTGCATTATTACATTGTTTACTAAGTTTTAAATCATCTGAAATAATAATTCCAAAGTCCTTTTCCTCATCTGTAACAGTCAGTAAAGTGTCATTGAGTCTGTAATTAACATTTGGATTTTTCTTCCCTAAATGCATTATTTTACACTTTGCTGTGTTAAACTTTAGATCCCAGTCGTTTGTCCAATCCTCCAATTGTTGTATATCACTTCTCATTTTGTCTACCCCCCCTGGAACATCCACTCTGTTACAAATGTTTGTATCATCTGCAAACAGACATACTTTCCCCTGTAGCCCTTTGCTGATATCACAGATAAATATGTTAAACAAAACAGGCCCCAGAACTCACCCATGAGGAACACCACTAGTAACAGCCCCCTCTGCTGAATGAACTCCATTTACTAAGACACTTTGTTTTCTGTCCTTAAGCCAGCATTCCACCCAGTTCACAATTTTTGAATCTAGACCAAGGAGATACCGTTTGTGAATTAGTTTATTGTGTTGGACGGTGTCAAATGCTTTGCTGAAATCTAGATATGCTACATCACCTGCTCCACCCTTGTCTAATACTTTTGTTACATAATCAAAGAAGTCAATTAGATTAGTCTGACATGATCCCGCTAGAAGAATCTGAAAGGGATCCCAAAGAGACCCCACATAGTGATACAAAGTGGCGAGATGTATTAAAAACTAAATCTCAATTTATACCCCCATCGAGCACTTCATATAATACTGCAACATTTCTTGATTTAGTGTGCAAAGACATTTTGGCAATTTCACCAGAAATGGACACACTGGTTGATAACCTCTCTGAGGATGAAAAATTAGCACTTAAATCTATGAAACAATGGACGGATGTCCAGATAAAACGAAGTGATAAGGGAGGTAACATTGTAATATGGCCCACTGAAATGTACACTATAGAGGTTAAAAAACAATTAAATAATCCAAAGAATTACAAAAATCTCTTTAGTAATCCAACAGAGGACTTTCTTAAAAAGTATAAAAAATTGATTTGTTCAGCAGCTGCTGATGGCATCATTGATAAAAAATAGCTACAATATCTTGATGTTAAGCACCCTACAATAGCAACACTATATCTATTACCTAAGATCCATAAAAACCTTGAATGCCCACCGGGGAGACCCATTGTCTCTGGCATTGGGTCAATGATTGAGAAGGCCAGTAGATATGTGGATGCTAGGCTTAGATATATAGTGGATGGTTTGCCCTCTCACACTAGAGATACTATGCACATACTAAATAAAATTAACACATTAACTGTAAATTCACAGTCAATTTTAGTAACGTGCGATGTGGAGTCCCTCTACACAAGCATAGATAAGAAGTGGGGGTGCACTGCAGTGTCCCATTTTCTATCAAAAAACCCCAGATCTTACAGATGAAACTAAACAATTTATCATTGATCTGTTAGAATTTGTGCTAGAACACAACTACTTTGTTTTTGATGGCAAGTTTTATCTTCAGTTGTGTGGAACGGCGATGGGGGACATCCTGTTGCCCCTACCTATGCAAAATATATACCTGGGCTGGTGGGAGGAAACTGTAGTTTTTCACAATAATCTCTTTACAGTTTACCAAACACATCACCCACTGGTCCAGGTATATAGATGATATCTTTTTTTGTATGGGAGGGCCTCTATAGAACTACTCCATGAATTTATCTCTACCCTCAATGATAACCCTTTTGGACTATATCTGACTATGACACATGATGTTAAAAAGGTAGAATTCCTAGATTTAACGATTAACAAGGGTGATTATAATCTAGAGACGGAAACCTTTAGAAAACCTACGGCTACCAACAATATTCTGAATGCAAACAGCTTTCACCACCCCAACACTATTAGGAGTTTACCTATTGGGGAATATCTAGGATCCGCAGAAATTCTACATCATTAGACTCCTTAAAAAGGGCTGCCGATGAATTAAGGGAGAGATTATTGTTGAGGGTTATTCAAGAAAGTCTCTTAAGAGAGCCTATGAGAAAGCGTTACAAAAAGATAGAGAGGAGCTCTTAAACCAAAAAAGAAAGAGGAAAATTCCAACCCTGTAAGATTCATCTCTACATATGTAGCCAAAGGCCAACAGGTGTCTAACATACTATTAAACATTGGCATATTCTACAATTAGATGAACAACTAAATTCCACTATCCCACAGAAACCATTATGTACCTATAGACGTGCCAACAATTTAAGTGATCCAATTAACTTGCAGCCACTTTGATAGAAATGCCAAAAAAGCCCCATTATATAAAGGTTCCATAGCATGCGGTAATTGTAAAACTGCATATATATGCTTAAAAAGAAATATATGATGGATAGGTTCAATAGATAAATGGACAATTCAGAATCACATTACTTGTAAAACCTCAAATGTGATTTACTGTCTATCTTGCAGCTGCAATTGTTTTTACGTAGGCATGACTACAAGGCAAATGGGTGTTAGAATTACTGAACATCTTAGCAATATAAGAAATGCAGCAAAGGATGTAGAAAAAGGCAAACAAATCACCAGTGTTGCGAGGCATTTTTTACATCATCACAAAGGCAAAACTAACACATTTCAATGCTGGGGACTAGAAAACAATATGTCCAGGTATACGTGGAAAAGATATGGAAAAAAAAAATACTTCTTAAAAAAGAAGCAAGATGGATATTTAATTTAAATGCTGTCATGCCTAATGGCATGAATGAGAATAACAATTTTTGGGCCTTTCTCTGATGCTCTAAGTTTGCTGAACATATCATTGAATTTACTTTACTTATATGACACATCTGGATAACCATCAATAAGCCGTTTTCTCATGTGCACCCAGAAATTAAAAATTCCCTTAGAGGGTTCCTAGATAAGTTAATGGAATTTGTTTTTTTAATTGAGTTAATTGTAATGTTTCTTTCTCACAATGATACATGTAAACTATTGAACCTTTCTGTTCATATCTACCTACACCCTCTTCTAGTCTCACTGTATGCAGCGTATAATCAAGGGTATTTAGTCGCCCAGGCACGCAGTGCATATATGATAATATTAATGATAGGATATACATCATGTATAGGATTATTTTCATTGTGTCTAATCCTTTCTTTGGGAACAGTATTGAGGTAAATACCAAGCAGTGTTTGGGAACAGTATTGAGGTAAATACCAAGCAGTGTTCCATTCATCAGTCTGTGTGGCGAACTCACTACTATACCTTTCTGTAACAAATAAAAGTGCAGATCAACCAAATAATAGGGGAGATAATAACAATCTACACACTATTAATTCATCATAAATGAAACAAATAAATAAGTTCTTCCAATGCTTTTTACATTAACTATTTTAGTATCAATAGGCATAACTCAAATTTTGAGCCGCTATGTGTCTTTACAATCAAGAAGTGTCAGGCATGTTGTGTATAGGTTAACCTTATACCGCCATGCTAAATAAAGATTTTAAGACATAATTAGCCTTTGAATTAATAATTTGGGTGCACATAGAAACGACCATTGAAAGTGATCTCATCTACCGATACCCACATATCTATTTCATGTTGGATTGTAGTTTTACAGTTCGGACGTAAATGGCTAACAGTGATTGGTTGTGCATTGAAGTTACAACATCCAATCGGTAACCCAGTCTTATCTCACAGCATGATAGTAATATATCGAGCGTGATTCGTATAAAGGTGGGCGTGTATTATAGGCACGCTGTGATTGGGCAAATCACGTTAGAGGCGGATATATAATCTACGGGTAATGAGACACTCGGCTTGTCATTTTTAAACAATTTGCACATTGAGAAAGGCCGCTACTCTGCTGAAACGCGTTTGTGCACTACTAAATGTAGACTATTTTATATAGCTGCTTTTTAACAATTTGTATCTTGGCTACTCCTGTCACAGTTAACCC
Source organism: Bombina bombina (assembly GCF_027579735.1). Lineage (NCBI taxonomy): Eukaryota > Metazoa > Chordata > Amphibia > Anura > Bombinatoridae > Bombina > Bombina bombina. The sequence goes on along the minus strand of NC_069500.1, from coordinate 1,237,028,257 downwards.
TCTGCAAGGGACGTGTGCACACAGCAGAGAAACCATCCCTGTCACCTGAAGCCAGCGTATCCAGTTACTGGCCAGGAATACAGGGGGGTGGTGGAATCTGTGCGCATGGTCTGGGTATATTGCAGTAGGTTCATTAACTAGTGTGTGTGTGGAGCAATTTGTTAAAAAACCCCTGTGTGTTTTTTTTTCTCTTTTTTAAGTGGTTTAAATAAATTATAAGTTTTAAATTAATAATTATCAAGTCATAGTTGAATGTATCAACATACACATTACTAATTACAGGAATGAGTGCTTAATTAACCCCTTCTTAGCCAGTCTTCACCCTACCCCTCTCTATTGTACCCCCCTGAAGTAAAACCATGCTGATTTTAGTCCTTTAAATTGTTTGTCTTATGTAAGTCATAATTCTTTCTTTTAAGAGGCTTTTCATTAATTTCCCTACTACTGAGTTAACTAACTGGCCTGTAGTTACCAGATTCTTCTCTACTGCCCTTTTTATGAAGAGGTATTACATTTGCTATTCTCCAATCATCTGGGACAGCTCCTGTTAATAGTGACTGATTAAACAGATCCGTTAATGGGACAGTTAGCACTGATCACAGTTCTTTTAAAACCCTTGGATGAATATTATCAGGACCCACTGCCTTTTTAACATTTATTTTTGATAATGCTAACAAAACCTCATCCTCTGTAAAAAGATTACTATTAAGCTTGTTTCTATTTTTCGTAGCATCCCTTAATGTAGACATTCTATCTTCACAATCTTTTGTGAAAACAGAACAGAAGTATCATTGAGACAGTCTGCAATCTGCTTGTCTACCATCAACTTGATTTCAATTTTACTATTCTACCTTATTTTTTCTTCTATCACTGATATATCTAAAGAATGTTTTGTCCCATGTTTTACTGACTGTGCTACTTCTCTTTCCTGCATGAGCTTTAACCTTCCTAATTAACTGCTTAGTCTTTTTTTGTTGGAGTCTCCATATTTTCATATCATCATCTGCTTGTGTGTGTCTTGTAATTTTATAAGCTATCTTTTTTGTCTTTACAGCATGTGCTACTTCTTTGGAAAAACCAAATTGGTTTCCGCTTTCTTTTACTTTTACAGACATGTCTAAACAGTGTGCAGTTGCACTCTAAAATGGCACCTTTCACAAATTCCTACTGTTCTTGAACCCCTGTTATAAGAGTTTTCCCTTTAAATAGTTTTTTAGGTATTCTCCCATTAATGAAAATTCGCCTTCGTAAAGTCTAAAACTTTAGTTTTAGTCTGGGTGGACAGTTCTGCACATGAATACTAACCAAACAGATTGATGATCACTGGATCCTAAGTTCTCACATACAGACACATCTGAAACTGTATCACTGTTTATAAGTATTAGATCTAATATAGCTTTCTTACGAGTTGGTTCCTTGACTAATTCCTCAAGTGATTCCCCTAGCAGAGATTCAAGAATATACCTGCTTCTAGCTGATCTAGCAGAAGGAATCTTCCAGTCTATATCTGGCAAATTAAAGTCCCCCAGTACTATAACCTTACCCTTCATGGTCATTTTGGTTTTTTATTCGAATAACAGATTGTCCAGTTTTTCATCCTGCAATGGAGGCCTATATACAACCCCTATTCTAAACACATGTTTATCTCCAATTTCCAAAGTCACCCAAATACTTTCCACCTCATCATTTGTTCCTACAATTTCAGTAACCTTTATATTTTTATTTACATACAGAGCAACTCCTCCACCTTTCTTTCCTACTCTGTTCTTTTTAAATAACCTGTATCCAGGTATGACTATGTCCCAGTCATGCAAATCATTGTACCATGTTTCTGTTATAGCTACTAAATCCAAGTTGTCCCTAGTCATTATTGAAATGAGTTCAGGTAATTTATTTCCTAAGCTGCAAGCATTTGTGCTCATGGCACGAAGATTTTTTCTACTAGAATTTCTAGAATTGTTACTTGGACTAACAGTTTTGGCATGCTGTGGGGGCAGGTGGATATATTAATGCTACCCCCCTTTATTAGTTTAAATGATTTGTAATAAATTTATTTTAAAGATAATCAATAATATTTGTGCCTAAATTATTTACACCTTAAGAGAAATGCATTTATTTCTTTTCTTATCAGAAACTGAAAAACTTAAGGATTATCATGGTCCAGTTTTGTACAATATACATTGATCAAAACCTTAAGTGGAGCAGTAACTTTGTCCACTCGTTGATTTAAACATTTTCCTGGTACATACTCAGTTTTTTCCATTTGCCTTGCTTTCTATTAGGTAAAAATGTATTTATCTAGATTGTTATTGTTATTAGCTAGTATTAATAAAGTGCCAACACTTTACACAGCACTATACAAAGCTACATTACATCCATAAGGGTACAAAGAGTACAATATTTAAAGTGACGGGTTATACAAGGGTTTATTATATATATTGCAAAAAACTATTTTAACAAACACAATACAAAACATACATTCAAACACATACATTGAAAACTTCCACAAAAGGAGAGGAGATCACTATCCTTGAGCGGAGATCAGTAGTAGATACACTTTAGACACAGTGAGCTACAGTTAGAAAGGCTCTAAAGCCTACAGTTTAAAGGGGAAACCAGTGTCTTTGCTGCATGTGGGAGAAGGATCTTCCACCCATCGTGGATTTGCTGATGCGGGGGGATGACTGCGAGTGCTTGGTCGGGCCAATCGGAGTTGTCTGGCGGGGGTGTAGAAATGTACGCGGTGGTTGATGTATTCGGGTCCGATGTTGTGTAGGGCCTTGAACGCGTGGGTAAGGAGCTTGAAGGTGATTTTCTTGTTGATGGGGAGCCAGTGAAGGTTCCTTAGTTGTGCGGTTATGTGGCATTGACGAGGGATGTCAAGGATGAGTCTGGCTGAGGCGTTCTGGATACATTTGCAGTCTCTTTTGGAGTTTGATGGTGGAGCCGGCGTAGTGTGTGTTGCCATAGATCAACCGGCTGCTGACAAAGGCGTGGGTGGACTGTAGAAAAAGTACATAACAAAAGCAGTTGTGTCGTAAGAAAATTGTGGTGCATTACTATCACAAATCAGGAGAAGTGATAACCTTGGGCCTAGGCATATTCTCTACCAGAATATTGTAAAGTTATTAAGTCCACACCTGGATCTAAATAAAAAAAAATTGGCACAATATATTTATTTTGCTAAGTACCCTAATTGTACTGTTTGGTACCAGTCCTTTAAATGGATTATAATCCGTATTCCATTATCACTATAGTCCGTAAAAGCAGTAATGCTCCTTATAAAACCCAGGAAAAAGCAAATGAGACCTACTATCAAGCAATAAGTTATAGACAAACAGGGAATATCTCTGAAGTTGTAATTTCACATATAAATTAAAGGAGGGGTTTTGTAAATAAGCAAACTGTAGGTTGAAGGTGGAAGGGAGGGTTGGGTAGAAAGTGCTTGGGGCCTGTCTGTATTTCTTGCTAGGAAGTGGAGTGTCTGTTTATCTGTTGTGAGAGTAAATATTTGTGAGAATGTGCATAGTTTTAAGGCAAAAGGGGGTAATAGAAGACAGGGGAAGATGGGTAATTGATAAGGCAGAGTGAACCAACAAATGTGTAAAATATTTTCACATATCCTTATAGAATTTTGCCATTCCCAATTAAGTGAGTTTACATATTTATGCTCCCAACACTCCCTTCCCCCCCTCACTTCCCTCTCCCCCCTTCCCTCTAATTCACTTCCCCCCTCTTTCCCCTCCCCATCCCTTCCCCTACCTCACTAGGGCCCAGGATGCTCGACCATCCAAAATAAAAAATTAAGCATAAACAAAAAAACAAAAAAATAGGGCTTATTGTGGCAACACCCGCTGAACCACTCTCACTTATGCCCTATAATAGGAAGAGAGACTTTTTTCTTTTATAATTTATTATATTTATTATTTTTTAACAATGTTCACCATGGTTCAGTATTTTCAAAGTTATTTGCTATATATGTACTTTCTTCTTGCAGGAACTCAACCATCTATGCAGACACCCAGGATATCATAATAGTCAATTCACTATACACAAACATACCAAGTTAGAGCACCACACACAATTAAGCCATGACGTCCATCACTACAACTGAAGAGACACAGAAGTTAACCCTCTTAACACAGAACGCTAAAGGACTGAACTCACCTTACAAACGATCAAAAGCTCTCCTAGACCTATCAAAAAGACAGGTTGATAACCTATTTTTACAAGAGACACATTTCAGACATAACAGGGAACCTAAATATTTAGGCAAAACAATCACCACCCACTACCACGCTCCGGTACCTCCAAGAGAGGCGGAGTCAGCATCCTATTAACCAAAGTCACTCTCCTTAACACACATTCAAACATCAAAAGGACTCAGATGGAAGATTTCTAGGCTTGGTAGGCCTGCTTTTTGGCAGACCTATCACACTAATAAATATATATACCCCAAACACTAACCAAACCACCTTTTTCAAACAAATATCAACAAAATAGTGGACATCACTAAAGGACCCACCTTTGTCGTGGGACGACTTTAATGTCCCCCTGCAACCATCAAAGACAGCTCCAATCCCAATATAAGCAATCTCTAAAAAGTTACAAACACACTATGGACAAGAAATGAGGAACCTCAACCTACACGAGCACGCCTGGCGCTTTATCCATCATGATACAGAGACTATACTTTCTTCTCCCATCCCTACAAAACATATAGTCATCTAAACTACATCTTCTCCAACCAAGCAGCCTTAGCCCTAGTCAATAGATGCAATATATCTCCTACATCGTGGTCAGATCACCTAGCAGTAAAACTCAAAATATCTTGGCTTGATACACCCCTAACACCATTCAATGAAAACTAGACAACTCCCCTGCTAAATTACCGCTTCATAGTAGCAAAACTTAAACTAGTATTGAGGAGTACTTCACTTAAGCACTAATTTGATAAACAAAAGTTTGCTATATGTGAGGCCAACAAATGCATACTCAGAGAGGAATTGATTAAATTAAAGTCCCAACTCCAAAAATCATACCGACAGACATACAAAGATTTATCGGATAAATTTGCTGTCTTGACTTAGCTCATAAACTGTCCCCAACAGACCCCTTAATAATGACCAACCTACAAAATGCCAGACAAGCACTGGACAGTTTTCTTCAAATCTAATATCAAACACTTTGTACAAAAACCAACAGTATGTTCTACTACGAAAGCAATAGGTCAGGCAAACTCCTTGCTAGGGCACTGAAAAAAAAGAGATTAAAGTCCTACATAAATGAAATACAACAACCTAATTCTCTCGCTACCATCAAGACAACAAAAGATATTCTACAAACCTTTCACGACTACTACGCAACATTTTTCAACATTCAAAAATACCCCTCAGTACACAAATCTCTCCCAGACCTAACAACCTACATCAACCATGCACAATTACCTAACCTAACATCTGATCAACTCTAAAACCTCAATAGTCCCATTTCCCAAAAAGAACTTCTTGCAGCCATCAAATCACTTAACAATGGGAAAAGTCCAGGCCCAGATGGCTTTACCGGAAAATACTACCACACCTTCTCCTCTCCACTCTTACCCCATCTCACCCAACTTTTTAACGAAGCGCAAGTTGTGGTAATTCCCAAACCAGGTAAACCCCCTACTACACCCGCAAATTTTAGACCGATATCCCTCCTAAACACGGATATCAAGTTGTATGCCAAAGTATTATCCACCCGTATCAACACTATCCTACCATCAATTATCCATATTAACCAGGCTGGATTCACCCCAAACAGAGAAACTAAAGACAACATCAGCAAAATCCTTCTTTTAATGGAACACGCAAACAACAGTAAAACCCCCTCCGTATTCATTTCAATGGATGCGGAGAAAGCCTTTGATAGGCTAGACTGGTGATTCTTACAGACCACACAATCAATTTGGCTTCAACCAAACCTTTATAGGAAAAACGTTTTCTCTTTACAATAATCCCCAAGCAAAAATTAAGCTAAATGATACCCTATCTCTTCCATTCAACATCTCCAATGGCACGAGACAGGGGTGCCCGCTCTTCCCTATAATGTTTGTGCTTGCCATGGAGGTACTAGCCTCTCAGGTGCAGCACGGCCATGCACGGATTTAGAATAGCTCATCAGGAATACAAAGCTACCCTATACGCCGACGACCTCTTTCTTACACTTACGCAACCTCACTTATCAATCCCCCCTCATGCAAACAATTCATATTTACATTACCCTCTCTAACTTCAAGATTAACATCACTAAATCGGAAACTACTACCCATAGGACTCAATAATGAAGAACTCAAATCAATACAATCACTAGCCCACTTTCACACTCAACTCCACTCTATAAAATATTTAGGAGTCTACATATCCCTGCACACTCACACAATACTTGATTCAAACTTCAAAGCCATATCTACAGTGACACACTCTCTCCTGCGATCCTGGAGCAGCAAACCACTTTCGTGGCTTGGAAGGATTAACTCGGTCAAAATGATCCTCCTTCCCAAACTATTATACCTTTTCCAAACCTTACCGATCCCCATTCCAAAATCACTGAACTATAATCTCCAAAAGTCTATTAACTCATTCATATGGCAACACAAATAGCCCCGAATAGCTACTGCTACACTCTACCGCCCTAAGGAACTGGGTGGACTAGGTATCCCAAATCTAACACACTACAGACTTGCCACATCAAACAATATTACCTCATATCCACAACAGCCTCCCCGCTAACCCCCCTTACCGAGAACCCAGACTTCCCCTTTCAACCACCTACTCAACCAACCTCAGCACCCCATGTGTCCAAATCTTTCCCCTCCCTCACAATCATTCAGAATGGGAAACCCAAACCTCAGCCAGAGATCACGCTTCTCCTAGAAAACACACACATTAACTGGTTCAGATACCAACAACTCTCAGATTTCCTTTCGAAACACCCCCAAAAAGCACAAATCTCACGCAACCTAACCAGCTTTGAAAGCATTTGCCTCCACGATACTCTGAATAAAGGCCTCCTATCATTCGCACATCAACTACCCATGTAAACATAGAATACATCCCTCCCCTCCTATACACTGACATGGGAGAGAGAAATCTGCACCACCCTAACTCACAAAGAATGGTTAAAATATTTTACCTCCATGACAAAATCTTCATCTGCCATATATGTTATGGAAATGAATGTCAAATTTCTATATAGGTGGTATTATACCTCATACCGACTGCACACCATTCTCCTCACAATTTCACCAGTGCTGGAGAAGCTGCAAGGCAGAAGGCACTCCTACACACATTTGGTGGACATGCCCTACCGCTCAGGAATACTGGGAGGCTATCAAAACAGAATTTGAAAATATTTTATCCGTAATCCTTGAACTAAACATCTAGTTTTTCCTTTTCAACAAATTCACCCAAATAAAATGTAAACTACAACTAGCACTATTAACTATCATGGTAAGCTCAGCAAAAAGGCTGATACCAAAAAATTGGAAATCAAGTAATCTTCCATCAAGATGACCTCCCTATCCCTCCAACTAAAAAGTCCTCCATGAAGCTGGCCAGAAGAGGTCCTCCAGACGGGCAGAAGTCTTCATCCAGGCGGCATCTTCTATCTTCATCCATCTGGTGCGGAGTGGCTTCATCTTCAAGACATCCGACGTGGAGCATCCTCTTCATCCGGAGTCTTCTTGAACAATGACGGGTCCTTTAAGTGACGTCATCCAAGAATTAAGGTAGGAAAAATCCTATTGGCTAATGCAATCAGCCAATAGGATTGAAGTTCAATCCTATTGGCTGATCCAATCAGCCAATAGGATTGAGCTCGCATTCTATTGGCTGATTGGAACAGCCAATAGGATTTTTCCTACCTTAACGCTGGGCCGGAAAAGTGCCGAGCGTACCTGGTAGGAATTTGATAACTTTCAAAAGTAGTCAGATTGTGCCAAACTTGCGTTCGGAACATCTGTAGTGACGTAAGCATCGATCTGTGTCGGACTGATTCCGGCGGATCGTATGTTACGTCACTAAATTCTACTTTTGCCGGTCTGTAGGGTTTGATAACTAAGGCGAATCAGGCTCGCCACAAATACGCTGCAGAATTCCAGCATATTTTCGGTTGACAGCTTGATAAATAGAGGCCATTGTGTCAAATTTAAAGCTGTAAAATAGCCTGGTTGCTTATAGTCCTAAAAATCCAAAAATAAGCATTTGTAAGATTGTATATGATTCAGTGTACTTAGCTTTTTTTAAAAAAAAAACATAATAATAATAATTTTCTTAAAGGGACATTGTAGAGCAAAACAATTGGTGCTCTAATTTGTTAGAGACAAATTAGAGAATGTAATTTTGTACTATGTCCCTTTATGGGGACATTGAACACTAAAGTCATTTAATTCATCTCCCTATGATTATGGGTGCCACCATTTTGGAACCTAGGATATTTAAAGAAGAGTTGCTTCACTCATGCAAACACATCTGTAGTGTTTGGGACAGATTATGAGTAAAGCACAAACATTTGCACACGATCGATAAGGTTTTTTTTCTGCAGGCTTTTGTTCTCGTAGGGCTTACCGCTTGTATTACGCGTTGAAAGTAAATGCGATCACTTCAGCACAATCACGATTTACGCTAGAATGATTATCGAGACTTCAGAGCTCTGGTTAACTGTTTCGCAAAACTAAAAATTGCACAAAACACATCAATGATACATTGCAAAGTATAGTTACACTCTTAATAACACTATCTAATAAATATCATTTAAAAAAATATTTCAGGTGTAAGAACAAAAAGGCAGGCAAAGGGCTTTAACATAGAGATACATGCATATTCATGTGTTTTATATATATATATATATATATACAGTATATACTGTATATATATATATGTGTGTGTGTGTGTATACATGTGTATTTATGTATTTATATGTTTATATATGTTTTCACAGACATATATACACATTTAAACACATAAATACACATGTACACATAAATACATATTACATTGGTGCCCTTTGCAGTTAAGTAGATGAAAACATGTAAAAGCATATTTATGCAATGTTCATATTTAATGAAGAATGTAACTTTGTATTTACTGTAAATATTTCACATTTCAAAGTTCTGCACATTGGTGAATATGTTCAAAGTATTTTAAAAAAGGTATTCCTATATATATCTATAATATATATATATCTATGCCTATATATAATCATATATATATGATTATATACAATATACATATACAATCGGGTTTAATAATGGAATAAGTGAACGTGCATGTGCTATTCTAACTTTGGCATTTTGCGTTCATCGCATCTAGGCGGTTAAGCAAGTTGTAGGACTAGGAAAGTGTAATTCTTATTACCTTTAGGGGGGCATACATTTCAGTATACAATTCAATATTCAACATGTACAATTAACAATGCTGCAAATTTTTATTATAGTTTTAATATACATCACAAAATTGTTTGTCTACCTCAAACATGATAGTATTATTGCTATTTACAGACCTTGTTTTTAAGAAGTTTTTAAGAAGTAGCTCTGAAGTTAAATTCAACAAATGAAAGAAAATAAAATATAAAATATTTTTTTTATTAAGTTAGAAAAAGTGAATAAGTAAAATTAGTTATTAAGTATTATTAATGTTTTAGTTATGCAATGAATACTGCATTGAGTATGGGTTTTAAATAGCATTGTATATATGTTATATAAATATGTATATAAGCTGGAAAAACAGGTAAACAAGTAATGATATTTGCAATTAAATATTTACCATTGATACATCTATGTTATATAATAGATGTTTTTTCTACAAATATAAAATAAACAGAGTTTTGTTGCACAATATCCATATCCAATGGGTCCATTATCTTGAGATTTATTCAGTACAATTTGTCAGTTGGAATAGGTGGTTCCATAAATAGTTAATCTTTATATGTCAATCAATAATTATATTTGTTCACACAAATTGGTAAATATACAGATTGATTTGTTCCCCCCAACACATTTCTGTGCTAGTAAAATAATATATAGTTTGTATTACAGTTATTATTCCTCAGACTATAGAAGTTGATCACGATTGCACAGCTCCATCTATCTAACCAGCAGTAAAATGCAAGTAATGCTGATATAATTCATTATAAGAAACATAAGACTCTGTTGGGACAGGTTATTATACACAAAATATTGCTTCTCCATAATGTTATGCATAATTGCACTTGACTATTGAAATGTTTAATGTGTTTGTAATTAAACATGGTTCACATATAAATGCTTTATGGTCTACTATTTCATGACTGTTTGCAGAAGAATGTTGATGTGTATAGCTTGGAAAAATGACAAGAACAAATATAGAGCAAAGAGAGACAGTGTAAAAGGAGAAGGGGAGATGGATCTTAAAGGGACATGAGACCCACATTTTTTCTTTCATGATTTAGAAAGAGAATGCAATTTTAAACATCTTTCTAATTTACTTCTGTTATCTAATTTGTTTTATTCTCTTGATATTCTTTGATGAAAAGCATATCTAGATATGCTCAGTAGCTGCTGATTGGTTGCTGCACATAGAAGCCTTGTGTGATTGGCTCACCATGTGCATTGCTTTTTCTTCAACTAAGGATATCTAAAAAATGAAGCAAAATAAATAATAGAAGTAAATTGTAATGTTGTTTAAATTTCTATTCTCTATCTGAATCAAGAAAGAAAGATTTTGGGTTTAGTGGCCCTTTAATACTTGTATATAGCTGAGAGAATGCAGCAGTATTCGATTGAGGCACAGGAGGAACATATAGAAAAGAGGTCATGTAGCAATATCAAAAGATCACACAAAGAAAGGCAAAATAAGTTTTATTCTGAAATTAGAAAGTAAAAAAATTACTAGAAACAATATACATTAGAAATGTGTTGTGCCGTGCAGTAGTTTACAATGGTAGGCAGATAGATCACAGCAAAACCAGCAGTTACTCATTGAAGAAGCCTCATTGTTGGTTGGCTGACACTCTGTGCAAGCTCTCAGCTTTACAGGAACAGGACACAAGTTAATTCCCACAGATTCTGAACTAGATTACAAGCGGAGGGCTAAATTATCAGGCGCGATTATTAACCAGCCATTACAAGTTGCTGGTTATTACTACCGCGGTAGCAATAAGGGCTCAGAAATTTAACGAGAGATCTGATCTCTAGTCAATTTTCTAAAAGTACCCCAAATGCATTTTGTTTTTAAATAAAAAATTATTGCACTAGGCAGTTTTGGGGCTTTTAAGTTGGTTTGAATCGTGTGTTAGAAAATTTGCATTGCGATTAACTTACACCAGCGCATATTATTGTGCGCTGGTATTACCAAGTGGTGCTCTAATATCGCTTTCATGCAAGTAATATTTAGCGCTCCACTTGTAATCTAGCCCTCTATGTGTAAAAGTTAATGTTTAATAAAGACTATTTTAAAAATAAAACCCAAACAGACTCCACACATGACTTCTCACACTTCTTGTTCGTAAAGTCCCACAAGACTTTTCTCAACAAAACCCAAAAAGTAACTGTTATACCCTACTTTAGCAGGCAGTGACGTAGCTCACTTTGTATTAAACAATATGTGTTAGTCACCATTTATGTTACAACAATGGATTATTTCTTATAACTGATTATGCTACTAAACATGTAATATAAACTTATCAAAACTTATAATGCACAATGGGCTCAATTTAAGAACTGCTGGGGAGACGAGGTTCGCTGTCATGAACGTCCTCCGTCCAGCTTCGCAATGAGCGGGCAGTTAACATTGCACAATTAACTGATTATGCAATGCCGCCCCCTGCTTGCACACGGCCAATCGCACCCAAGAGGGGGCTGTCAATTATTCCCATCAGATCGGATTGAGATGATTGCCATCTGCCACTTAAAGTGTCATGGAGAGATTAAGTAGCAGCAGTCTTTAGCTCTGAGCGAGCCTGAAACGCAGCTTGGTAAATGGAGCCCAATGTATCTTTTTAAGGACACAAGCTCAGAGCAGAGAACAAAGAATAGATTAAACCTGTGCCTACTTGTCCAAATGCAATTAAACCTGTAATACTTAAACAATTCTACTGAAAACAACCAAAAACAAAACATGATTTAATATGAATGTACGATTGAACTATTTGGAATTAAAGGACCATTTCATATATTAGAATTGCATAATCAACAGCTGCACAATAAAATGACAAAACAATAATATTTACTGTGACTTTTAAATGAGCAGAACATTTTTCTGACAATATTCAAAATGTATTTCAATTTACCAGCCACCTGTATCATGTGACAGCTATCAGCCAATCACAGACTCATATACATATACACTGTAAACTCTTGCACATGCTCGGTAGTAGCTTATGCATCAGAAAGTGTGCACAATTTGATAACTGAAGTAAGTTGGAAAGTTGTTTAAAATTGCATGTTTTATCTGAATCATGAAAGTTTAATTTTGACTTTAGTGTCCCTTTGATTATTTGTGTGTGGAATCATACATTTTTTCTCTCTTACATGGAATTAAAAATGAATTTTATTAAATACTAGACATGTGTGTTTTGTTTTGTTCCGAATCGAAATTTGGACGAATTCGCCAAATTCGGAGATTCAAATCTATTTGAATTTCCGAATTACCCCAGCAGTGAAACTAAACTAATACGAATGCATTTGTAATGAATAAATCCAAATTAGTTTGGATTTATTCGTTACATTCGAATGGCCATGGACTAATCACAATTCAGTATAAAAATAAAATTTAGTGAGATAGAACAGTGAAATAATTCCGTTTGTGTAACTTGGAACCATCTGAATCAACATCCCAGATAGCAAGGAGAACTTGCCACAGACTTGTAGCAAACTTTTGCTGTAAGTCAGTCAAACTTGCTGCAAGTTTTCACTGGCAAGTGTGTTTACTTGCAGGATAATTGCAGCAAAAGTTCTAGTTGACACTTTTTCAACTTGCAGCAAGTTTACCTGGCAAGTCTCTAGCAAGAGAATTTCTGGCAAGTCAACTGCAAGAGCTCTGCAAGTTTGTTGCCAATTTCTGGCAAGTCAACTGCAAGAGCTCTGCAAGTTTGTTGCCAATTTCTGGCAAGTCAACTGCAAGAGCTCTGCAAGTTTGTTATCAATGTCTGGCAAGTCAACTGCAAGAGCTCTGCAAGTGTCTAATCAATTTATGGCAAGTTAACAGCAAGAGCTCTGCAAGTTAATTGCAAATTTCTGACAAGTCAATAGCAAGAGCTCTGCAAGTCTGCAGCAAATTTCTGACAATTTAACAGCAAGAGCCCTTCAAGTCTACTGCAAAAGCTCTGCAAGTCTGTTACTAATCTCTAGCAAGTCAACAGCAAGAATACTGCAAATATTTAGCATATCTCTGGCACATATATCACAATTAAGAGCAGTGTCTGCCACGAGCACTACAAATGTACTATTATTTACATCAATCATATTTATAAATTAATAATAAAATGTTTTTTCCTGCAAAAGTTTATCTATGTAAGTTGTTTGTATGAATTTAATTGATCTTAAAGTTGTATCCATGCGTTATCTGAGGTAATATATATTCATATACTAATATTATGACAGGTAATATATTAAAGGGACACTAAACCCACATTTTTTCTTTTATGATTCAGACAAAGCATGCAATTTTAAGCAATTTTCTAATTTACTTCTATTATAATTTTTTTCCGTTTTCTTCCTATTTTTATTCGAAAAAGCAGGAAAGTAAGTTCAAGAGTTGGCCCATTTTTGGTTCAGCACAAGGGTAGCGCTTGCTGATTGGTGCCTAAATGTAGCTACCAATCAGCAAGCACTAACCAGGTGCTAAAACAAAAATGGGCCGGTTCCTATTCTTACATTTCTGCTTTTTCAAAAAAAGATAGCAAGAGAATGAAGAAAATGTAGGAGTACATTAGAAAATTGCTTAAAATTGCATGCTCTATCTGAATCATAAAAGCAAAACAATGGGTTTAGTATCCCTTTAATTTGAAAACTTGATGTATTATAACACTAATATCATTATCTCAGGTACAGTAGGGCCCCTTTTTACAGCACACCCCTTTAAGGCGTTCCACTTTTAAATCAGTCTTCAGTTCTGCCCATGGTTATTATGTTTCATGTTTTTACCTCCATTTAATTGTTTTTGGCTGTGATTTTAATTGATTATTTTCTTTATGAATATTTGTTTTACAGATATCTCCATATCTGTGCAGTTATAAAAAATAATTATTGTATATAACCAATAACCAACTGCAATTGTTACCAGAAGTTAAACTAGGAAAATCATATTTATTTTTTATTGATTTCATACTTGTACTGATTTTAATAAAATTAGCCTTTGCCTGTCTGGTAAATATGATCTGTTAACCTCAATACTGTATTAAGGTAAAAATATTCACCAAAAAATCCTTTAGAAATGACTCCATAAAAACAACAGCACTGACTCTTACAAAAGTAATTTAAACTTTTATTAGGCTTCAAATTTTCCAGGTATTAAAACATTTTAAATATGACATTGTAATAAACCAGAGAATAACTTATAGTATAGGCCTAGGGTACAAGTATAATGCAGATGCACAATAATGTTGACATAACAATAAAAATATAATATGATGTCCATCTGTATCTGTTCTATGATCTTGAATTTGGCACCGGCCTGTAAAAATAAAAACAAATATTACATAAACATGGGCATTCTATGCTAATTGCTTAGTTTACAGCAGAACTTTAATTTGTAGAACTAAAAAAGTAAATCTGACAAAAAAATTACACGCCTTTATTTAAACTTCAAGGTTGTGATGAATACTAAGAAAAGGAAATTTATGCTTACCTGATAAAAGTATTTCTTTTTCGATACGATGAGTCCACGGATTTCATCCTTACTTGTGGGATATCGCCTCCTGGTCAGCAGGAGGAGGCAAAGAGCACCACAGCAGAGCTGTATAAATAGCTTCTCCCTTCCCTCCCAACCCAGTCATTCGACCGAAGTTAGGAAGAGAAAGGAAAAGCCAAGGTGCAGAGGTGTCTGAAGTTTAACAAAAAATAAATAAATAACCTGTCTCATAAAACAGGGCGTGCCGTGGACTCATCGTATCGAAAAAGAAATAAATTTATCAGGTAAGCATAAATTTCCTTTTCTTTTTCAAGATACGATGAGTCCACAGATTTCATCCTTACTTGTGGGATACAATACCAAAGCTATAGTACACGGATGAAACGGGAGGGACAAGACAGGGAACCTAAACGGAAGGCACCACTGCTTGAAGAACTTTCCTCCCAAAAACAGCCTCAGTTGAGGCAAAGATATCAAATTTGTAAAATTTGTAAAAAGTGTGAAGAGACGACCAAGTCGCAGCCTTGCAATTCTGTTCAACAGAAGCATCATTGTTTGAATGTCCATGAGGAAGTAACAGCCCTAGTGGAATGAGCTGTAATCTGTTCAGGAGGCTGCTGACCAGCAGTCACATACGCAAAACGGAAGATACTCTTCAGCCAAAAAGACAGAGAGGTAGCCGTTGCTTTCTGACCCCTACGTCTCTCTGAAAAAATAACAAACAAAGAAGACGATTGTCGAAAATCCTTAGTCGCTTGGAAGTAGAACTTTAAAGCACGAACCACATCTAAATGGTTTAACAGACGTTCCTTCTGAGAAGAAGGATTAGGACACAAGGAAGGAACGACAATCTCCTGATTAATATTCCTGCTCGGAACAGCCTTAGGGAAAGACCCATGATTAGAACGTAACACCACCTTATCTGAATGAAAAATAAGGTAAGGGGAATTATATTGTAATGCCAAAAACTCAGATACTCTTCGAGCAGAAGAAATAGCAACCAGAAATAAAAATTTCTATGGAATGCATGGGTTCAAACGGAACCCCTTGAAAAACTCCAAGAACTAAATTCAAACACCAAGGAGTCTAAACACCGATCTGATTCTAGTCAGAGCCTGACAAAAGATTGTACATCTGGAACATCTGTCAACCGCTTAAGTAACAAAAATAGATAAAGCAGAGACCAGTCCCGTTAAGGAACTTGCAGATAACACTTTCTCCAATCCTTCTTGGAGAAAAGACAAAAAATCCTGGGAATCCTAACCCTACTCCATGAGTAGCCCTTGGATTCACACCAATAAGATATTTTATGGAAAAATTTCCTAGTAACTGGGCTACGTGCCTGAATCCAAGTATCTATGACCGAATCAGAAAAACCTCGCTTGGATAAAATTAAGTGTTCAATCTCCAAGCAGTCAGCTGCAGAGAAACTAGATTCGGATGATGGAAGGGACCCTGAATGAGAAGGTCCTTCCTCAATGGAAGCTGCCATGGTGGTAGAGATGACATGTCCACCAGATCGGCATACCAAATCCTGCGAGGCCACGCAAGGGCAATGAGGATCACCGATGCTCTCCCCTGTTTGACTCAAGCAATCACCCGGGGAAGGAGAGCAAACGGAGGGAATACATATGCCAGGCTGAAAGACCAAGGAACTGCCAAGGCATCTATCAGCTCGGGCCGGAATCCCTGGAACGGGACCCGAATGTTGGAAGTTTGGCATTCTGACGAGACGCCCTAAAATCTAACTCCGGCCGACCCCATCTGAGAATCAGGTTTGAAAACATTTCCGGATGGAGTGCCCACTCTCCCAGATGAAAGGTCTGTTTGTTCAGAAAATCTTCCTCCCAGTTGTCCACCCCTGGGATGTAGATCGCTGACAGATGGCAAGAGTGAGCCTCCGCCCACTAATTATTTTAGCCACTGCAGTCATCGCAAAGGAATTCCTTGTTTCTCCTTGATGATTGATGTAAGCCACTGTTGTTATGAAGAATTTGTCTGAAGCCAACTGAGGCCAAACCTGAAGCGCATGGAATATCGCCCTCAACTCTAGGATGTTGATGGGAATAAGAGATTCAGCTTGAGTCCATACTATCTGAGCCCTCAAGGAGTTCCAGACTGCTCCCCATCCTAACAGGCTGGCATCCGTTGTCACAATCACCCATGAAGGTCTGCGAAAGTATGTCCCCTGGGAAAAATGATCCGGCGACAACCACCATAGAAGAGAGTCCCTCAACTCCTGATCTAGAATTATTAGAGGAGACAAAATTTGAATAGTCTCCATTCCACTGCCTAAGCAAATTTAGTTGCAGAGGCCTGAATTGAAACCGAGCCAACGGTATGATGATCAATGCCGCTACCATCATTCCGATTACCTCCAGGCACTGAACCACTGACGGCTGAAGAGAGGACTGAAGTGCTCAACATGTAACCAGAATCCATGACTTTCTGACTTCTTGTCAGAAAAATTCTCATGAATATAGAGTTGATTAGATAACCCAGAAGGGTACCCCATTCTTGGAAAGGAAACACAATGTCAGTATGGGCACTAGATTGCTAACAAGGTGACGCCTGGAGAAAAATCTCGTCCAGATAAAGCACCACCACAACACCCTGCGGTCTTAGAACCGCCAGTCGAAACCCCAGAATCTTTGTGGAAATCCTGATAGCCATGACCAACCCAAAAAGAACCGTTGGTCCAGAAAGGCAAACCACAAAGAACTAGTGATGATCTCTGTAGGTAAGAACAAGAAGATATGCATCATTTAGATCTACTGTCCTCATAAATTGACCCTCCTGGATCCAAGGAAGGATAGTACGAAAGTTTTCATCCTGAAAGATGGGACTCCGAGAACTTGTTCAGAGTCACAAAGACTAAGATAGGTATGAATGTTCCCTCCTCTTTGGGAACTACAAACAGTTAAACAAAAATCATGCTCCTGTTTCGGAACAGGCCAAGCACTCCCATGGAAAGAAGGTCTCCACAAAGTAAGAACGCCTCTCTTTTAACTGGTCTGCAGAGAATCTTGAAATCAGAAACCAGTCCACTGTAAAACCTTGAAATACATTTTTTTTTTTTAAAAAAAAAAACAGAAGAAATCTTCATCAAGCCAGGTTCCTACAAGGCCTTCTTGAATGAAACATTAAACATTTAGATGTAGATCTAAATCTGTAAAACAAGGCACTAAAATAAGGCTCAGAGAGCTGGGACAGAGAAACCTGAAACCTATGCTCCCATTTTAAAAACTTCAAGGAAAGAAATTGAAAAAAGGAACTGGACAAATGACAGCCTTTACCCTATCCTGGATCTTATTCAGATGAGTTTCTGACTTAAAAGCATCAGACAACACATCAAACTGAAATACCGTTGCACTAAAGACGGTAATAAAATACACCTCTGGATACCATTGGACGCCCGGGTGTACCCTTTTCCCATTTTCATCCAGATAACCCTTGAGAATCTAACTATTCACTGGAAAAAATAGTAGATCTCTGAGCTAAGTTGGAAACTACTCCATTCACCCTAGGTGATGTCTCCTTAGCTAAGTCGGTTATGGGAAAAATCTTCTTTAAGTATAGGGAATGCAGACTTCCCCATTGTGTATAACTCACAGGACGCACTAGGATAGATTACACCTAATAGTGAAAATAACTCCTCTAGTAATGGATAGATTCCATGAGGGAAAACCATGGAATGCATGATATGCAAATAAAAACTCCGGACGGAGTATAATAGGAAGCGCAGAACACTGCATGTGTGCCCAAACATGTAGTGAACACTATAGGTTTGTGGAATAAAGAGATCATTGTCCCCGGGACTCTGAGTTTTCTATCCTGTTAGCTTGTGTGATGAGCCACAGCAAGCTATAATAAAAGGAGAAAATTCAGAAAAAAGAATGTAATGTTTAATAAATTCTCACAAAAAAAACGTTACTGTCCCTTGAAATTTTCCTATTTCTGTGACAGAAAATATCCAATGAGCAGGAAATAGACATTGTTATGTACATTAAAGTAACCATGTCTTGTGTCCCCAATTCCGTATAAAAAGTGCAAGGAACCACAGAGCACCGCATGTGGGCCAGAAACTCTATTTTAAGTGATTCAGATGAATCACTCCCAAATAATCCTCGTAGTCAGCAATAGAGAGGTATTTGATGATAGTAACCACTGAATCAATCATGCTCCAAACAAACAGACATTACAAATATGTACTGGTGAAGCGCTGCTGCTCATCCAAAAGGATTGCAAACTGACAGTTCAGTGTGCTGTCTAATTAAATAAATCCTCAAGTCAATTTAGGAAGGTAATTCCCATTGGTATACCAGAGGATGCGCAGAGCACTGCATGTGGGCCATAACAATATGTGGTACATTACAGGAGAATTGTGGCAAAAATTTACCATAGTCAAGGGGCTCCCAAACAGCACAAAGTCTTATAAGGACTGCTTCTTTTAATTCACAAAGTAACTCATTTTAGTGTGCTCTTGTGTCATCCTAAACACAAAGGATGGGATAAATCAAGAAACAGCTGAAATTATCGTAAAAAAAGATCAACAGCCAAAGACATACTGTCACTTTAAATTTTAAAACAAAACTCTGTTCTGTTTTTTATCCTTGCAAACGCACAATACATATTAGTACACAAATAATAGCACTGACTGGACCTCAGTGAAATCTTGCTGAGGTGTCCTAATGCTCCTCACCCTGAGAACTTTATGTCCCAAACTCAGAGGTGACAAGTACTGTGTTAACATGCAAACTGCTCTATCTTCCGATAAAGCGAGTGCAGCCTAAGACGCCTTAAACACGGCCCCGCCCCTCGTGGGCGTGATAACACATCGCAGCAGATAGACATGTTAGTTGCGCCTCTTGAGATAAAAATGGCGCCAAAACATAACCCCACCCTTCGTGGGCGTAATAATACACAGTCTCCTGGTCGCCATATTTATCACAAAGACAGACTACCGGGAGTAAACTGACCCCTTCTTAGAGAACCTGGGCATCTTGTGTCCACTTTAAATAAACATTCTGCAGATCAGAAGCGTTTGCTGGCACTACACAGACAGCCCAGTAGGAGGTGCTCTGCTACATGATAACATATACAAATGAACAGTTGGCTGTATGCTGTTCTATTACTTTGCACAGGGTCATACAAATCAGGGCTTCTCTTCAGTGCAAAAACCCCTAGAAGCCACACTCCTGAGCCCCAGTGCCTGCCATTACCACGCTTTCATAGCATTCTTTACATAATAAAGAGATAATAATCCCAGAAAAGTGCTAAACTTCCTCTGTCCTGAATCTTCTCTTTTGGTTTCAGACCCAGAATAAAAAAGTCAGCACTTACCTTGAAACCTGTGCGACAGCATGGCAGTCCAGCAGGTTTTCAGAGGTCCTCTCCCTCCCATAGCCCTGTGGCCTAAAATCAGCCTGAGTTAAAAGTGCTTAGGCTATCTATATTAGGGCAGTAAATATGTATAGGAGGCGCAGTGAAAATTATGTCCCACCAGTTCCTATTGCTTTAAAGCCACCAAATGCTTCCCTTTTTACTGAAGAGACTGGTCTGGTCTAGGCTACACCCAAGCACAAAGTAGCACTCAGAGGCACTATTTTAAAAATAATAAACACTTGACTGAAGAATCTTTACTAACACCTCACTTTGCCATCTCCTATCTAACTAACACAGGCAAAGAGAATGACTGGGTTGGGAGGGTAGGGAGGAGCTATTTATACAGCTCTGCTGTGGTGCTCTTTGACTCCTCCTGCTGACCAGGAGGCGATATCCCACAAGTAAGGATGAAATCCGTGGACTCATCATATCTTGAAAAAGAAAATTTTTATTTTTAACTGCCATAAATTCTCATGTCAATGCAATATTTATCTAGAAATTAACATATTTGTCCACGGTCCTAATCAAACAGATTTTGTCACTACCTGCCAATGGGATGCTTAGAACCTATATTTTAACCCCTTAAAGACAAGCAACATACCCTGTACATCACTCGTCTTTGAATGGGGAAGTGCTATTAAATGCACAGTCTTGCAGCCAGTGTTGAGGCCACGCTATTTACGATGGCAAGAAGGGAGAGTATAATAGCGCAGTACTGCCACTTGTGGCGGGACATGTGCTATTCTAAAAAAAAAATAACCCTTAATGAGCTGCAACATACATGGTACATCTCAGGGCGCGATCCGATAAAGATCGTAGTTTGCGGCGCAAGCGAGGGAACCCCCGCCGCCCGTAGTTTCAGCTCGCAACTCGAGCTATCCTATATACGGCGCCGTCAGATGCTAAAGTGCCGTAAGTCTGATAAACCAGCGATGTCCAGAAATATGCGTAAGTACATATTTCTGGAGTCGCCAGTGACTTACCGCACTTTAGAAACTGCCGGTGCCTACAAAACCTGACTAAATTATTAAATCTCCCGTACTGTCTAACACGCCTCCCAAACATAGCCCGACACGTCTAACCCTCTATCCGCTATCCCCCCTCACTATCCTAACAATAAAAAATGTATTAACCCCTAAATCGCCGCTCCCGGACCCCGCCGCCACCTAGTAAAGTTATTAACCCCTAAACCGCCGCTCCCGGACCCCGCCGCCACCTACATTATCTATATTACCCCCTAATGTGAGCTCCTACCCCGCTGCCATCTACATTAACTACCCCCTAATGTGAGCCCCTTACACCGCCACCAGCTATATTAAAATTATTAACCCCTAATTTAATCCCCCTACCCCGCCGCCAGCAATATTAAAATTATTAACCCCTAATCTAATCCCCCTACCCCGCCGCCAGCTATATTAAAATGATTAACCCCTAATTTAATCCCCCTATACTGCCCCCAGCTATATTAAATACATTAACCCCTAATCTAATCCCCCTATACCGCCGCCAGCTATATTAAATAGATTAACCCCTAATCTAATCCCCCTACACCGCCGCCAGCTATATTAACTATATTAACCATAATTATATTAGGGTTAATATAGTTAATATAGTTATTATATTATATATATTAACTATATTAACCCTAATATTATTAGGGTTAATATAGTTAATATCGTTATTATATATATATTAAGTATAATAACCCTATCTAACTCTAACATCCCTAACTAAATTCTTATTAAAATAAATCTAATTAATATTATAAATTAAAATATTCCTATTTAAATCTAAATACTTACCTATAAAATAAACCCTAAGATAGCTACCATGTAATTAATAATTACATTGTAGCTATTTTAGGGTTTATATTTATTTTACAGGTAACTTGGTATTTATTTTAACTAGGTACAATAGCTATTAAATAGTTAATAACTATTTAATAGCTATCTAGTTAAAATAATTACCAATTTACCTGTAAAATAAATCCGAACCTAAGTTACAAATACACCTACACTATCAATAAATTAAATAAACTACAAATATCTAAACTAAAATACAATTAAATAAACTAAATTACAAAACCAAACCAAACACTAAATTACAAAAAATAAAAAAAGATTACAAGATTTTTAAGCTAATTACACCTATTCTAAGCCCCCCAAAATAAAAAAATGTCCCTACCCTTTTCTAAAATACAAAAGTTAACAGCTCTATTACCTTACCAGCCCTTAAAAGGGCCTTTTGCGGGGCATGCCCCAAATAAATCAGCTCTTTTGCCTGTAGAAAACCCCCCACAATACCACCCCCCAACATTACAACCCACCACCCACATACCCCTACTCCAACCCAAACCCCCCTTAAATAAACCTAACACTACCCCCCTGAAGATCTCCCTACCTTGTATTTACCCAGCCGGGCAGAACTCTTCATCTGATCCGGGCGATGTCTTCAATCAAGCGGCAAAGAAGAAGTCTTCCATCCGGCGATGTCTTCAATCATGCGGCAGAGAAGAGGTCCTCCATCGGGGCAAGTTTTCTTCCAAGCGGCATCTTCAATCTTCTTTCTTCGCTCCTCCGACGCGGAACATCCATCCGGCACAACGACTTCCCGACGAATGAAGTTCTTTAAATGACGTCATCCAAGATGGCGTCCGTTGAATTCCGATTGGCTGATAGGATTCTATCAGCCAATAGGAATTAAGGTAGAAAAATCTGATTGGCTGATTGAATCAGCCAATCAGATTCAAGTTCAATCCGATTGGCTGAACTAATCAGCCAATCGGATTGAACTTGAATCTGATTGGCTGATTCAATCAGCCAATCAGATTTTTCTACCTTAATTCCTATTGGCTGATAGAATCCTATCAGCCAATCGGAATTCGACGGACGCCATCTTGGATGACGTCATTTAAAGGAACCTCATTCGTCGGGAAGTCGTTGTGCCGGATGGATGTTCCACGTCGGAGGAGCGAAGAAAGAAGATTGAAGATGCCGCTTGGAAGAAAACTTCGCCCCGATGGAGGACCTCTTCTCTGCCGCTTGATTGAAGACATCGCCGGATGGAAGACTTCTTCTCTGCCGCTTGATTGAAGACATCGCCCGGATAGGATGAAGAGTTCTGCCTGGCTGGGTGAAGACAAGGTAGGGAGATCTTCAGGGGGGTAGTGTTAGGTTTATTTAAGGGGGGTTTGGGTTAGAGTAGGGGTATGTGGGTGGTGGGTTGTAATGTTGGGGGGTGGTATTGTGTTTGTTTTTTTACAGGCAAAAGAGCTGATTTCTTTGGGGCATGCCCGGCAAAAGGCGCTTTTAAGGGCTGGTAAGGTAAAAGAGCTGTTAACTTTTGTATTTTAGAATAGGGTAGGGACATTTTTTTATTTTGGGGGGCTTTATTATTTTATTAGGGGGCTTAGAATAGGTTTAATTAGCTTAAAAATCTTGTAATCTTTTTATTTTTTGTAATTTAGTGGGGTTTTTTTGTAATTTAGTTTAGTTTATTTAATTGTATTTTAGTTTAGATATTTGTAGTTTATTTAATTTATTGATAGTGTAGGTGTATTTGTAACTTAGGTTCGGATTTATTTTACAGGTAAATTGGTAATAATTTTAACTAGGTAGCTATTAAATAGTTATCAACTATTTAATAGCTATTGTACCTAGTTAAAATAAATAAATACCAAGTTACCTGTAAAATAAATATAAACCCTAAAATAGCTACAATGTAATTATTAATTACATTGTAGCTATCTTAGGGTTTATTTTATAGGTAAGTATTTAGAGTTAAATAGGAATATTTTAATTAATAATATTAATATTAATTAGATTTATTTTAATAAGAATTTAGTTATGGATGTTAGAGTTAGATAGGGTTATTATACTTAATATATATATAATATAATAACGATATTAACTATATTAACCCTAATATAATTAGGGTTAATATAGTTAATATAGCTGGCGGCGGTGTAGGGGGATTAGATTAGGGGTTAATCTATTTAATATAGCTGGCGGCGGTGTAGGGGGATTAGATTAGGGGTTAATTAATTTAATATAGCTGGCGGCGGTATAGGGGGATTAAATTAGGAGTTAATGTAATTAATATAGCTGGCGGCGGGGTAGGGGGATTAAATTAGGGGTTAATGTAATTAATATAGCTGGCGGCGGTGTAGGGGGATTAAATTAGGGGTTAATAATTTTAATATAGCTGGCGGCGGGGTAGGAGCTCACATTAGGGGGTAGTTAATGTAGGTGGCAGCAGTGTAGGGGGCTCACATTAGGGGGTAGGTAATGTAGGTGGCGGCGGTGTAAGGGTCTCACATTAGGGGGTAGGTAATGTAGCTGGCGACGGTGTAGGGGATCACATTAGGGGGTTATACTTTTAATGTAGGTGGCGGCGGGGTCCGGGAGCGGCGGTTTAGGGGTTAAATACTTTATTAGGGATTGCGGCGGGGGATCGCGGTTGACAGGTAGATAGACATTGCGCATGCGTTATGTTTTATTTAGCAGGTAGTTTAGGGAGTTACGGGGCTCCAATAGACAGCGTAAGGCTTACTACGGCTGCATTTTGTGGCGAGGTGAAAATGGAGTAAGATTTCTCCATTTTTGCCACGTAAGTCCTTACGCTGTATATTGGATACCAAACTGCGCAATTTTGGTATACCTGTCTATGGCCCAAAAAACTACAGGCGAAGGCAGAAATAGATGAGCGTAACTTCTAGGTTACGCTGTATATAGGATACCAAACCCGCGCAAATTTTGGCGTCGCCGGCTTCTGCGGGTGACGCTGCATATCGGATCGGGCCCTTAGTCGTTAAGTGGTTACTATATTGAGACTTTTCTTCCTTATGATATTTATATTTTACTTCTCTAGAAATCAATGTGGACTATTTGATACCCTATGTTGTAATTAAAATGTTTGGTTTTGTTCCTAGACTTTTGGAGATAAAAGAGGGAAAGTCACAGTGTGCAGTTTATTTCCTTTTCAATTGTGTTTTTTTCTTTTACAAAATATAAAGTAATGTGTTTTCTAGATTTGCCATATTCTAAATCCTCATATCCCCACTTCCCTTCCCAAAGGAAAATGATATAGCAGAGTAGCATTTAGTAAGACAGTATTCTATTTACTTCTGTGATACTCCTATGCTGTGTGAGGTGCTTGCTTATTTAAAGGGATATTAAACAATAAGAGTCAGATTACAAGTGGAGTGCTAAATATCGCTTGTGCGCAAGCAACATTAGTGCTCTGAGTAATACCAGCGTCCGCTAATATTAGCTGGTATTACAACTAAAGTGTAATGTTACGCAAGCTCAGAATCTAAGTGCAGCGAAGTGGGTAAGTAGCACAGCAATGCAGCAAATATAACACCCTACTCCGGCCAACTTTACCCCCAAAATACTACCTAGTGTATTTATTTTTTATAAAATACACTTCACTGTATTTTGGGGGCATTTGGGGCATATTTATAAAATGAACCAGAGATCTGATCTCTGGTTAATTTTATAAGCGCTAGTTGCTACCACAAGCATACAGTAGCATTAACTAGACACTTCTAATGGCTGGTTATTTATTGCGTGCCCTTGCGGGTGCGTGATAAATTAGCGCTCCACTTGTAATCTAGCCCTAAATAAATGCTAGATAGAATGAAGCATTGAAATAAAAGGTTAGTCTGAGAATAACATGTAGATGTATTTTTTAAAGTTTTATTTGGTGTTTAAACATTAACAAACTAAGTGTAAAGTTTTAGTTTCTATAAAACAATGGGAGCTGCCATGTTGTAACTTAGGTTACCTTCTCTGCTGTAGCCAAATAGAGACAGTTATAAATTTGTCACTAGAGTGTGCAGCCAATGGCTGTGTGGAATATGTTCTGCACTTCCATTTCTAACAGGAGCTAAAAAGCTCACAATTTAGGAATATAATTACAGGAAAAGGGGACAAAATAAATAATGAAAGTATATATATATATATATATATATATATATATATATATATATATATATATATATATATATATATATATATATATATATATATATATATATATATATATATACACATACATACACCCACAGTTTATCATTTTATATTACCATCTCAAGGTGTTTATTGTCCCTTTAAAAAGGGCCTTAATACTAAAAGAAAAAATTACATTCTTTTATGTAAATTTAAGACTATTGACCCTGCACTACTGTGTGATTAACCCACAGGCTTTAAACACACAGTGGAAGTACTGATTGGTACCTGCAGAGCACTGCTGGTCCAGAGCGAAAACCGCCAACTGCTGCTTATCTAATCAGAAATACTAGTTAAACGACTAGCGCTCATGATTGGATCAGCAGTACTTCCGTTTGGGATCAGCAGTGCTCTGTGGTTCCAAGCGGTACTTCTACTGTGTGTTTAACCCCTTTGTAGGTTAGTGCAGGGTTGATTGTCTTAAAATGAATTAAAACGAATTAGAGTATGTATTTTTTTTTACTAATATAGCCTTTTAAAGAAATATATATTTTTTTACCTTAAAGGGACAGTCTAGTATAAATTAAACTTTCATTATTCAGATAGTACTTTTCAACTTTCCAATTTAGTTTTATCATCCAATTTGCTTTTTTCTCTTGGTATTCTTAGTTTAAACTAAACCTAGGTAAACGCATATGCTAATTCCTAAGCCCTTGAGGACTGCCTCTTATCACATGCTTTTTAAATCTCTTTTCAACACAAAGACAGAAAGTACACATGGGCCATATAGATAACACTGTGTTCAGGCACAGGGGGTTATTTAAGATTTAGCACAAAACAATGCTAAATTTAAGACAATCCTATATAATAAAAGGCCAAGTGTGTTTGTCCGAAGCTGTCATGCGCAGTAGAGACTGCGTGTGAGGACAAACACACCTGGCCCTACCTGAAAAGCCGGTGCGGGTGAAAGTGGGCGTGGCCGGGCATGACAGGGCGTGGCCGGGCATGCCAGGGGCATGGTCGGGCGCGAGGGATAGAAGGGAGAGAAGAAGAAAGAGAAGGGGAGAGAGATAGAAAGAGAGGGGGAAAGAAAAAAATAGATGGGAAAGAGCAAGAGAGGGGAAATAGAGAGGGATCAAAAGAGAGGTGCGGAGAGAGAGCGCAAAAGAGAGGGGGGAGAGAGCGGGAGGGAGAGGGGAGAGCGCAAAAGAGAGGGGGGGGAGAGAGAGAGCGCAAAAGAGAGATGGGGGGAGAGAGAGAGAGCGCAAAAGAGAGGGGGAGAGAGAGAGCGCAAAAGAGAGGGGGAGAGAGAGAGCGCAAAAGAGAGGGGGAGAGAGAGAGCGCAAAAGAGAGGGGGAGACAGAGAGCGCAAAAGAGAGGGGGAGACAGAGAGCGCAAAAGAGAGGGGGAGACAGAGAGCGCAAAAGAGAGGGGGAGAGAGAGCGCAAAAGAGAGGGGGAGAGAGAGCGCAAAAGAGAGGGGGAGAGAGAGCGCAAAAGATAGGGGGAGAGAGAGCGCAAAAGAGAGGGGGAGAGAGAGCGCAAAAGAGAGGGGGAGAGAGAGCGCAAAAGAGAAGGGGAGAGAGCGCAAAAGAGAAGGGGAGAGAGCGGGAGAGAGAGGGGGGAGAGAGAGAGAGTGCAAAAGAGAGGGGAGAGAGAGTGCAAAAGAGAGGGGGGAGAGAGAGCGCAAAAGAGAGGGGGGGAGAGAGCGGGAGAGAGAGGGGGGGAGAGAGAGAGAGAGTGCAAAAGAGAGGGGGGAGAGAGAGCGCAAAAGAGAGGGGGGAGAGAGAGCGCAAAAGAGAGGGGGGAGAGAGAGCGCAAAAGAGAGGGGGGAGAGAGAGCGCAAAAGAGAGGGGGGAGAGAGAGCCCAAAAGAGAGGGGGGAGAGTGGGGGGGAGAGTGGGAGGGAGAGGGGGGAGAGTGGGAGGGGAGAGGGGGGAGAGAGAGAGTGCAAAAGAGAGGGGGAGAGAGCGCAAAAGAGAGGGGGGAGAGAGAGAGTGCAAAAGAGAAGGGGAGAGAGAGGGGGAGAGAGAGAGTGCAAAAGAGAGAGGGGAGAGAGAGAGTAAAAGAGAAGGGAGAGAGAGAGCGCAAAAGAGAAGGGGAGGGAGAGAGCGCAAAAGAGAAGGGGAGGGAGAGAGCGCAAAAGAGAAGGGGAGGGAGAGAGCGCAAAAGAGAAGGGGAGGGAGAGAGCGCAAAAGAGAAGGGGAGGGAGAGAGCGCAAAAGAGAAGGGGAGGGAGAGAGAGAGAGAGTGCAAAAGAGAAGGGGAGGGAGAGAGCGCAAAAGAGAAGGGGAGGGAGAGAGCGCAAAAGAGAAGGGGGAGAGAGCACAAAAGAGAAGGGGGAGAGAGCACAAAAGAGAGGGGGGAGAGAGAGAGCACAAAAGAGAGGGGGAGAGAAAGAGCACAAAAGAGAGGGGGAGAGAAAGCAAAAGAGAGGGTGGGAGAGAAAGCAAAAGAGAGGGTGGGAGAGAAAGCAAAAGAGAGGGTGGGAGAGAAAGCAAAAGAGAGGGGGGGGGAAGCAAAAGAGAGGGGGGGAGAGGGAGCATATAGGATAGGATATAGGATATAGCATAAAAAGTGTGGTGCTGTTTGATAATTAAAATAATATGATGGTGAAAACAAAAGTAAATTCCTGGAACACACAGAGAGAAAATTCTCCTCAGATATTGCAGAGAACTGAATAACAGGGAGTTAAAAAAACGCTTCTAGACTCTCCCCCTCCCCTCTGCCTCTGAACATGGGGCGATTGAAACTGAACTTAGTGAACAGTGAAACACACAGACTGTGGGTATGTTCAGTACCTAAAACAGTTAAACACACTGACTGTGGTTAAACACACAGACTGTGGGTATGTTCAGTACATAAAACAGTGAAACACACAGACTGTGGGTATGTTCAGTACATAAAACAGTGAAACACACAGACTGTGGGTATGTTCAGTACATAAAACAGTGAAACACACAGACTGTGGGTATGTTCAGTACATAAAACAGTGAAACACACAGACTGTGGGTATGTTCAGTACATAAAACAGTGAAACACACAGACTGTGGGTATGTTCAGTACATAAAACAGTGAAACACACAGACTGTGGGTATGTTCAGTACATAAAACGTATAAAATATGCTTGATAAAAGAAGATGCAATTACTGTATAGCAAATATAAAATAGATCTTTGTCCTCATACACTGTAATGCATGCTCTGCATTACAGGGAATTAGCATTGACAATTTGACTGCCTTCTATAACATCAGTGAGAGAAGCTGCCGTGCACAAATGTCATGTGACTGCAGTGCCTGAAATGAACGTGCGTTACAAGATGGCACCCTGCATAGGAAAACACAAGCTGAGGATAAGCATAGAAAATATGAGGAGTCTTCATGAAGAGTTTTATAGTAAGATGAACATACAGCATTGAGAAGTGTATTAGTTTATTTTGATTCCTCAGAAAAAGTTTAGAAAATTTTCAACAGGTGTTAAGTGTCCCTTTAAGTTGTTGCTGAAGCACTGAAAATTGTAAAGGGAGTTTAATTTATTGTTCTTGTGACAGGGGCATTCCTTTATTTGAAGTGTTTTTAGACAAGATTTATAATTCATTAACATTTTAATTGATATTAGTTGATAGTGCAATAAAAATCCTGTCACAAAGAAGCACCACTATCAAAATGGAACATTCCTTTCAAAGGGTCAGCTCTATCCAAGCACAGAGAAAACTCCAACATGGCTGCTCTGTTTGTGATCATGGGAGGATCAGTGAACCCTTCAGCATCTACATAGCAGGACATAGTTATTCTAAACTGCACAAATACTGTAACCCACAGCAACCCAAAGTATTAACCCCTGCCAGGCTTCTGATCAGCATCAAAGCAATTCATAAAATACAGCTCCAATAGCTGATCTAGTGATCTTACCTGATTGCACATGAGTTGTCTGTCTGCAGCAGCACACACAGAAAGTTCATCATGACATAGTGAGACAGTGAGTGCAGTCAAATGCCGCAGCGCCCTCTGTGGTGGTATGACCACACTGCACACAATATTACTGTATATACTAAACACAGTCTTATGTAAACTGAATAGAGGCATTCTTCCAATACACATGCATTAGCAAAAATGCTCTAGAAAAAAATAGATCACTATTTAAATGTATGTTTCCTAATAGGAGCATATAAACACTCATTTTAAAAAAGTGTATCTGCAAAGAGAGCCAGTGGTGGTGTACATGACACATGCTGAGTCATTTCCCACGCAATACATGCAATACCAGCTCTGAGCACATGCAGTGTACCTAAGTATGCTTCACATGCACACTGTCTATTTTGTGTACTTAAAGGGAGAAACTACTCCAGTACAGGTATACCTCACTTTACAGCGCCTCACTTTACAGCACCTCACTTTACAGCGCTTCGCTAATACAGCGCTTTGTGGAGGTGAAGTTCACCCTCCAAGGATTTTTAAACAGTGCTGTAATCATGGTGAGATTGTGAGAAAAGTGACTGGCACCATTTTGTTATGTGCAATTCACCCTTTTTACAGCATTACAGTGCAATCTGTGCCTCAGTGCTATAGTCTGGCAAATTGTACTACAGTAATTGTCACTATTTTACAGGTGCAGTATTTATTGAATACTAAAGGAATACTGTGCTGTGCTACTGTTAAACTAAACATTTAACTATTGCACCCCTAATATATGTTAATTCAAACATGTTTTCAAGTTTTTAAACACACTGGCAAGTGAAAAGAAAGCTCAAACTGTCTTGTTTCACTTTAAGGAGGTTTTCACTTTACAGCAGGGCTCCGGTCCCTAACCTGCTGTATGAGCGGGGTATACCTGTATTTGTATTGTTTTAAAAGATAGATAATCCCTTTATTACCCATTCCCCAGTTTTGCATAACCAGCACAGTTATATTAATATACTTTTTACCTCTGTGATTACCTTGTATCTAAGCCTCTGCAGACTGCTCCTTATCTCAGTTATATTAATATACTTTTTACCTCTGTGATTACCTTGTATCTAAGCCTCTGCAGACTGTCCCCTTATTTCAGTTCTTTTAACAGACTTGTATTTTAACCAATCAGCACTGACTCATAAATAACTACACAGGAGTGAGCACAATGTTATCTATATGACACACCTGAACTAGCAGTGTCTAACTGTAAAAAAAAACTGTCAAAATGCACTGAGATAAGAGGTGGTTCAATGGTTTAGAAATTAGCATATGAGCCTACCTAGGTTTAGCTTTCAACAAAGAATACCAAGTGAGCAAAGCAAGTTTGATGATAAATGTAAATGGGAAAGTTGTTTAAAAGTGCATGTCCTATCTAGTTTTGACTAGACTGTACCTTTAAGTATGCTTTTCATGCATGCTCACAGTAAAAGTTCTCACAAAAGGCACAATAAATGACCATTTTTGGTAATAGGTTTACCTACCTTAGTTTAGTAGATGTCATTGTTTGTTTATTAATCTCATTTTCTTGCTGCATGTGTTTTCATTTCTTTTTTTTCACTTCTTGAAAGCTTCTTCTGTGATACCAAATAAAATCTTTAACCCTCCCATTTCAGCTGTCTCTTCAGATGTGTGCACATAGGAACTTTTGGCTGCAAGAAGCCTTAGTATGTTGCTCCAGGGCAAGATAACAGCAGCTGTCTCTTTAATAACCAATTTTTCAATATTTAAAGGGGCAGATAACAAAAAAAATGATGGTGGAAAGGATTATTTCATTAATATTAAAAAGATATGTTTCCATCATGAATCCTCACCTTTAATATATTTCACGAGAATTTGAATTGAAAGCTCACTCCTGTACTATCCCTCTGTGAGGACCTTTATGCAAAGCCTGTCACTGAAGGCTATTTACATACCCCTTAAGTGTGTGCCCTGCTCTTTTGCTACCTGTTTATGAGTATTATGACTGCGCATACACAGTGCTCATCACTTTACGCAGCACAGCAAGCAATAGTAGCGATTGTGCAGATCCGGATTTCTTTTTCACCAACAAGTAACTCACATGCGTTGCCCATTACAAGAGACTGAGCATTTTGAATGGGAGATTTCTATACATATTGATTCAGCTTGTTAAATGTACTGCAGCTATTTGTCAGAGTCAGAGGTCCAAATTATATGGGGTGGTGAGGAGAAGCATTGAACATTGAAGCGACTTGCAGATACTAAAGTTGATTACCAGTGTAGTATTTGATTTGGACTTTGCAGTATTGCTTTCCCCCCCCAAAAAAGTGTTTTTTTAATTTAATTTTTTAAATATACTAATTGGCTTTTACCCACTTTAACTCAGTATTTATTATAATGTATTACTGTGTAAACGCAGACAAGGGGGCAGACAAGGGGGCTCGCGAGAAACAGCAGTTATGAAGCAGCAGTCACAAAGACCGCTGCTCCATAACCTATCCGCCTGCTCTGAGCAGGCGGACAGACATCGCCGGAAATCAACCCGATCGAGTACGATCGGGTTGATTGACACCCCCTGCTGGTGGCCTATTGACTGCGAGTCTGCAGGGGGCTGTGTTGAACCAGCAGCTCTTATGAGCTGGTGCAATGCTGAATACGGCAATCGTATTGCTCGCCGTATTCAGCGAGGTCTGTCGGACCTGATCTGCAATGTCGGATCAGGTCCGACAGACCTTGATAAATTGGGGACATGGTCCCTTGCCTTTTCTACAAACACTTATATTGTGTGTCCCTTTGATTTTTCTTTTTCTCTTGTGTCGATATGTACAAAAATGTGCCTAGCAGTGCTGATTGTGGCTCATCATCCCATCTTAAAAGCACATGGGGAACTTAAAAATAAAAAATACATTTGAAGTGCACAATTTTAACACTAAGAATAATAATAATAGTTTGTGAAATGGGTACACAGGGTTACAGCCCAGGTCATTCCATCAACACCACTAGGGGAACAGCAAATTTTATGATGTCCATTTGTTTTATTTAACTTTTATTAAAGATTAATGATTCCTGGTTGTCTAATGTCTAATGGGTGGGGATGGATGATGGATGACCTGATGTGTCTCCAGTTTAAAGGGACATTAAACCCAATTTTTTTCTTTCATGATTCAGATATAGCATGCGATTTAAAAAGAACTTTGCTATTTACTTATTTTATCTAATTTGTTTTGTTTTCTTGGTATCCCTTGTTGAAAAGCATACCTAAGTAGGCTCAGGAGCTACTTATTGGTGGCTGCACAAATATGCCTCATGTAATTGGCTCACCCAATGTGTTAACTAGTTCCCAGTAATGATTGGTTTTCTTCAACAAAGGATACAAAGAGAATAAAGCAAAATAAATCATAGAAGAAAATTTGGAAAGTTTTTTAAAATTGTATTCTCTTTCTCAATCATGAAAACATTTTTTTAGGTTTCATGTTTTATTGCTTTAATGCTTTTGTAAGATATAGGCAAACAGAATAAATGGGTGTAGGTGAAATGATAAAAGTATATATTGTACAGCTGGTGGATGGTGGGCCAAGATACCAAGATTACTACTTTTTCTATTTATTATTGTAAGGATGGTGATTACAGACAATTTACCTTGCTACCACATATTGGGCCAGATTACAAGTGGAGCGTTAAATATTTATTTTGTTTGCTCATAACACAGCTGAAAGTAAACTTTTAACACGGACAGATTTAGCGCTTGTATTACAAGTTGAAAGTAAATTATTTGAACGTGAGTAAAACCTGATGCATGCTAACTTCAGGACTTTGGATACTATGATCCTGTTAACTTCTTCTCCATATAGTTTTCAATAGAGCACGCTTTTAAAAAAATGCTTATTGTTTGCGCACTAACCCAACACTGTGTAAGACCTACAGCGTAAGTTAAAGCAAGTTTATCATTGCACAAGCATTTATAGTGAAATGCTTGTGCAATGCCACCCCCTGCACATTTGCGGCCAATCTTCTCACGCGGAAACAGATGCATACGGGGGTGTTGATAAATCAAACCATAGATCTTCACTCGCACAAACTTGACAAATTCAGTGCATTTGCATGCATAGGTGTCTGCTCCCCACCCTGACCCCTGACTATAATAGTCCAGACTGGACTGGAGTCCAGATGAGTCAAAAAGATAAGTGACGTTTTATAACTATGTGTTTTATTAAAGTGAATGTAATATTGTTAAACAGAGTTGTCTTATCGGATGATAAAAAAACCTGCCAGCATAGAGAGAGAAGAAATTAAAAAAAAATATTGACAATGATTCCCTTGAATATATTTTAGTTTCTAATTCAGAATGAGGATTATGGCCCTTTGTTACATAATAAATATTTTGTTTGCAGCTTTTCAAAGGGTAAATAGTAAAATTCATTGTTTCATTATATATTATGTTATATACTATATTTTAATATATGTTGAAATAATTCCTAAAGGTGCTAAAAGTGACATAGCTAGTATAAAAAGATGAGTCAAAGAAATTATTACTTCCACGGTATGACTTCAATGTAAGTATAATCAAAGCAAAGTATCTTCAAATAAATAAATATGTAAAATCAAGGAATAGTGAATTTTTAGATACCAAAATTAAATTTATGTAGGGGAAACATAAAGGGCAAGATTAAGGGAAATATTTATCAATGTGCGATTGGGTTGATTTCTGTCTGCCGCCTCAGAGCAGGCGGACAAGTTATGGAGCAGACGGACAAGTTGTGGAACACAATTTTGCACTCCCGCGAGCGTGTTATCTGCGCTCGATTTTTTACTATTGTGCACCAAGTTGTGCACTTATTACAGGTTGGAAGTAACAATTTTGCGCTCTCGTCGCATCCTCGTGCAGAAAAAAAGGTTTTGCGAATTTGTGAACGTAGGATCATATTCCCCCTAGGCTTTAATGGAGCCTTATTTTGAACAACAAAAAATAACAGCTGCCAACTTGCGCAAACATGAGCGCAGGATTGCAATTGAGAGATCTCATATTTTTGCACTCTTTTAACTTTGTAATGCAATATTTTATGCAATAATTTTTATCAGACAGTGTTAATATGAATGTAACTGTACTGTGTATAGTGATATAGTGATGTGTATTATAAATGTAACTGTACTGTGTATAGTGATATAGTGATGTGTATAGTGCAACTATTTAGTCGTGTGTAACAGTTAACCAGAGCTCTGAAGTCACATTAACCCGACAAGCCTAAATCGTGATTGCACTCTCACGTTCGCATTTACTTTCAACTTTCAAAATGAATGGTCTTATCTGCATGCCCAAAAGGGTTCAAACTTGCACATTAATTCATACGCAAAAAAATAGTGTGCCACTTGTAATCTGGCAGAAAATTTGCAGCTAATTTGTAAAGCAGATCTATTCTGAAGACTTTTTACGCAGACTTGCAACAAATGTGCTGCAAACTTTTGAAGCTTGGCAAGTCTTGCAAGAGTTTAGCAATTCCTTTGCAATTTTAACAGAAAAAAACCCACATAATATACACAATTGTGGCAAACTTGCAGCAAATTTACAAAGCAAGTCTATTCTGAAGACTTTCTACACAGATTTGCAACAAATGTGCAGCAAACTTTTGAAGCTTGTCAAGTCTAGCAAGAGTTTAGCAATTCCTTTGCACTTTTTTACAGAAAAAAAAACAAATGCTATACACAATTGTGGCAAACGTGCAGCAAATTTACAAAGCAAGTCTATTCTGAAGACTTTCTACACAGATTTGCAACAAATGTGCAGCAAAATTTTGAAGCTTGGCAAGTCTAGCAAGAGTTTAGCAATTCATTTGCAATTTTTACAGAAAAAAAACAAATGCTATACACAATTGTGGGATATTTGCTGCAAATTTACAAAACAAGTCTATTCCAGAGACTTTCAATAAAGACTTGCAACAATTCTACAGCAAACTTTTGAACCTTGGCAAGTCTAGCAAGAGTTTAGCAATTCATTTTCAAACTTGCAGCAAAAATACATGCTATCTGGGATAACACATACCGAACTTCTGAATTTACAAATCGAATCTGAAACAAATACATCTGAATACATCTGAATTTATTCGAATCCGAATGAATCTGAAATGAATACATTTGAATGTATTCGAATCGATCCGAAACTCGAAAAAATCTGAATCGGTCCGAAACGAATTTTTCTGCTATGCACTTGTCATTAAATACTAGACCTACATTGGAATTTTAATAAATGCAAAAAAAAATCATTTTGCTGTATTCTTTATATTTGTTTGAAAATGCAAAATGAGAAGTAGAATAAACGAATAAAAAAGGAATGAGAAACCTTTACTCTAAGGGCAGGAAAGGTTTTTCTGCAGGAAGTAAACTGGAAAGCTGGAAAAAGTTTTACTATGTGGCAAAGGCTTAAAATCTGTGTCATCTGATTGATACTTTGTCAACCAATAAATATACAACTATACAGTATAAGCTGCATTTGTAATAATAAAAAAAAAAAATCTTTTTTGTGCTGATGCTATCTTGTAGCAGTAAAACTAGCTATTGCTTTAACTTTATTCAAGTTTAAGCTGCTTACTAGTTGCTCGTCTGCTGCCTTGAAGATGTTCCCCAATAGAAAATAAGGGTTAATGAATTCCCATTAATAAACAAACAATGTTGTCAAAATTCAGCTGAACCAAACAGTCGCATGAAATAATCATTGTTAAAATATATATATTTATATTTTTTGTGGTGAATGATTAGTCCTCATTAATTTTTTTGTCTGTATGTCTATTAATTACTTACATTTTTCTTATTCCATGATAAGTGGATACATTTTGAAAAATATTTTGCTAATAAAGATATTTTTAATTATACTTTATGTGCTAGCAATTGTAAATAGTAAGCTATGAGAAGTGTGTATCAATTTAAAGAGACAGTAATTTAAATTTACTAATTTAATCAAGTTTTCTTCATTCTCTTGGTATCCTTTGGTGGAGGAACAGCAATTCATTACTGGGAGTTTACTGAATACATTTAGCGAGCAAATGAGAAGAGACATATATGTGCAGCCACCAATCACCAGCTAGTTCCCGGCTGTTCATTGCTGACCCTGAAGCTGCCTAGGTAGGCCCTTCAACAAAGGATACCAAGTGAATGATGCAAATTTGATAATATAAACATTTTTTAAAGTTTAATTTTGATTTTAGTGTCCCTTTAAGTTTCACATTATTCAAAATTTTAAATATATCTTCTGAGCTCTTTTCTCCCTGAATCAGCATCAGCTTTCATAACTGTAAATTCTCTTGAATACTGACCTAATTTAAGAAGCTTAACATGCAGCCTCTACATTTTCTATAATTAATGTAAAAAAAGCCAAAGTAAATGTAATACAACTAATTAACAGCTAGATTACGAGTTTGGCGTTATGAGTGAAAAAGCAGCGTTATGCCTCACACCTTTTTGGCCGTCACGCAGCGTCAGTACCGCACTTTTAAAAAAGTCCTTTATTAATGGGACTCCCATAGCGCCGGTATTACGAATTTGCCTAAGAGGCTAAAAAGTGAGCGGTACACTCTATAACCGACAAGATCTGTACCGCCATCTAAACTCAGTAGTTATGAGTTTTACGTTACAAAGCTGTAGCATAAAACTCATAACTAAAGTGTTAAAAAGTACACTAACACCCATAAACTACCTATTAACCCCTCAACCGAGGCCCACATCGCAAACACTATTGCCCCAAAGAAATCAGCTCTTTTACCTGTAAAAAAATACAAACACCCCCCAGCAGTAAAATCCACCACCCAATCAACCAACCCCCCCAAATAAAAAAAAAATCTAAATAAACCTAAGCTAACCATTGCCCTGAAAAGAGAATTTGGATGGGCATTGCCCTTAAAAGGGCATTTAGCTCTTTTACATTGCCCAAACCAAAGCTAAAAAAAACCCCACCCAAAAAACACTTAAAAAAACCTAACACTAACTCCCGACGATCCACTTACAGTTTTCGAAGTCCGGACATCCATCTTCATCCAGCCGGCGAAGTCATCATCCAGGCGGCAAGAAGTCTTCATCCAGACGGCATCTTCTATCTTCATCCATCCGGTGCGGAGCGGGTCCATCTTCAAGACATCCAGCGCGGAGCAGCCTCTTCTTACAATGGTCGCTGTAAAATGAAGTTTCCCTGTAAAGTGACGTCATCCAAGATGGCGTTCCTTACATTCCTATTGGCTGAAAGATTTCTATCAGCCAATAGGATTTAAAGGGGAAAATATCCTATTGGCTGTTGCAATCAGCCAATAGGATTGAGCTTTCATCCTATTGGCTGATCCAATCAGCCAATAGGATTGAGCTCTCATTCTATTGGCTGTTCCAATATTGCAACAGCCAATAGCATTTTTTCCCCTTTAATTCCTATTGGCTGATAGAAATCTTTCAGCCAATAGGAATGTAAGGGACGCCATCTTGGATGACGTCACTTAAAGGGAAACTTCATTTTACAGCGACCATCGTAAGAAGAGGATGCTTCGCACCGGATGTCTTGAAGATGGACCTGCTCCGCGCCGGATGGATGAAGAAAGAAGATGCCGTCTGGAGGAAGACTTCTGGATGAGGACTTCGCCGGCTGGATGAAGATGGAAGAGGCCGCCTGGATGATGACCAAAAAAGACTTTGAAAACTGTAAGTGGATCGTCGGGGGTTAGTGTTAGGTTTTTTTAAGGGTTTTTTGGGTGGATTTTTTTTTTAGCTTAGGGTTTGGGCAATGTAAAAGAGCTAAATGCCCTTTTAAGGGCAATGCCCATTCAAATGCCCTTTTCAGGGCAATGGTTAGCTTAGGTTTATTTAGATTTATTTGGGGGGGGGTTGGTTGGTTGGGTGGTGGGTTTTACTATTGGGGGGTGTTTGTCTTTTTTTTTACAGGTAAAAGAGCTGATTTATTTGGGGAAATGCCCCACAAAAGGCCCTTTTAAGGGTCATTGGCAGTATAGTGTAGGCTAGGCTTTTTTTATTTTTGGGGACTTTTTTATTTTGATAGGGCTATTAGATTAGGAGTAATTCGTTTTTATTTTTGATAATGTTGGTTTTTTATTTTTTGTAATTTAGTGTTTATTTTTTTTGTAATTTAGAAAATTGTATTTTAATAATTTAATTAATTTTATTTTTTGTAATGTTAGTTTTTAGTGTAAGGCAGGTAAGGTTTTATTTTACAGGTAGCTTTGTATTTATTTTAGCTAGGTAGTTATTAAATAGTTAATAACTATTTGCTAACTATTCTACCTAGTTAAAATAAATACAAACTTACCTGTGAAATAAAAATAAAACCTAAGATAGCTACAATATAACTACAGGTGGCCCTCGTTTTACAACGGTTCAATTTACACAGTTTCAGAATAACAACCTTTTTTTCCAGTCATGTGACTGCTATTGAAAAGCATTGAGAAGCAGTGCATTTATTAAAATAGCCAGTAGGTGGAGCTGTCCGCTTGTGTTGCAGCAAAGCCAAGCAAGCTGAAATTAATCAGTTTGACCAGACCTGAGCTATCAAGCAGATTTCAAAGGAACAAGATCTTCCTGTATATAAATCAGTCCAGATTGGAATACATAGAAAGAACTGTTTGCAGAAAAATGAAAGTGAAGTCTGCGTTGTGTGATTATTTTATTAGGTATATAATGCTGTTTAGCAAATGTTTTTGTTCATTTAACTTAGTTTAATTATATATTCTGTGTTGTGTGATTATTGTATTAGGTTTATAATGCTGTTTAGCATTTAAAGTCTTAATTTCAAAGCTTTAAAAATAATGTATTAGGTGTTACTTATAACAATTTTGAGAGGGGCCTGGAACCTATCTCCCTCACTTCCCATTGACTTACATTATAAACTGGGTTTCAATTTACAACGGTTTCGATTTACAACCATTCCTTCTGGAACCTAACCCCGGCGTAAACTGAGGGCTACCTGTATTAGTTATTTTGTAGCTAGCTTAGGTAAGTAAGTATGTATTTAGTTTTAAATAGGAATTATTTAGGTAATAATTGTAAGGTTTATTTAGATTTATTTTAATTATATTTAAGTTAGGGGGTGTTAGGGTTAGGCTTAGGGTTACGTTTGGGTTAGGTTTAGGGGTTAATATATTTATTTAATGTTAGTGATGTTGGAGGCCAGAGGTTTAGGGGTTAATAACTTTAGTACAGTGGCGGCGACATTGGAACGCGGCAGATTAGGGGTTAATAACTGTAATGTAGGTTGCGGCGAGGTTAAGGGCGGCAGATTAGGGGTTAATATTTTTTATTTCGGGTGGCGGCGATGTTAAGGGCAGCAGATGAGGGGTTAATAACATTATGTAGGTTGCGGCAATGTCGGGGGCAGCAGATTAGGGTTGTTTAGACGTGGTTTTTATGTTAGGGTGTTAGGTTTAAACTTAGCTTTTTCTTTCCCCATAAACATCAATGGGGCTGTGCTACGGAGCTTTTATTTCCGCGATCGCAGGTGTTAGGCTTTTTTTTTGCCGGCTCTCCCCATTGATGTCTATGGGGAAATCGTGCACGAGCACGTCAAAGCAGCGCTTGATTTCGGTGCGGTATGGAGCTCAATGCAACCACCTCGCCCGCACAAGCCTGCTTTTTTAAAACTTGTAATAGCAGAGCTATAGGGAGGTGAAATAACGCCGAAAATGTTGCGGTCGTTAATTTCCCTATAGCGCTCAAAACTCGTAATCTAGCTGTAAG
This sequence comes from Bombina bombina, assembly GCF_027579735.1. Taxonomy (NCBI): domain Eukaryota; kingdom Metazoa; phylum Chordata; class Amphibia; order Anura; family Bombinatoridae; genus Bombina; species Bombina bombina. The sequence goes on along the minus strand of NC_069500.1, from coordinate 1,236,987,433 downwards.
TTATGTATTTCTTTCATGTTACTAATGTGGGTACTTCCCGCTAATGCTCATTGGCTGATAATTACTTATCAGCCAATGAGCATTAGGGGCTAATTGTCTAAACCCATCGCTAGATCAGATAAGATTTTTCACACAAACCAAGATGCTCTCCTGGTGAAATGATCCTAAAAAAGGGGAAGTCCTTGCGAGTAATGAGGTGTCTCCTATTGTAATTAATTGATCTTGCTAGAAAGGGAAACTTTGCTGTGTTGGGAGAAGTTAGCAGTGAGCAGGGGGGAGGGGGCACTCTTTAAAAATTAAATATTGTGCCAATATAAATCACAATGACCTAGATTACAAGTGTTGCGGTACAGCTAAACTGTTGAAAAATTGGCAAGCGGAATAGTATGCTCACCCATATTACAAGTTGCGGCACTACGGCTATACCACAAGCATTTTAGCCTTTACCGCAACTCTCCATTCCGCACTAAAAAAATGGCTTTTGAGTGGAATTTTCAGGTCACCCGTATTACAGGTTGTGCGGTCCGGCTATTACACTAGCGTTACAGCTTATACCTCCACGATCCATTCCGCTATCAAAGACCAGTAGTTATGGATTTTGGGAAACCAAAATGTTTCACAAAACTCATAACAAAAATGTTACAAAGTACACTTACACCCCTAAACCACCATCCACCGCATCGCAAATACTATAATAAACCTATTAACCCCTAATCCGCCGCACATCCACGGCTCCAACACTAAATAAACCTATTAACCCCTAAACCGCTGACTACCCACATCACTAACACCAAAATAAAACTATTAACCCTTAATCTGCTGTCCGCATCGCAAATACCAACCTAAACCCATTAACCCCTAAACACCCACATTGTGACTACCCAAAAAAACCTATTAACCCCTAAACCACCGGCCCCCACATTCCAACAAACTAAATTAAACTATTAACCCCTAAACCTCTAATCGTGGATTTGGGGTTAATAGGTTTATTTTAGTATCCATTGATGTTTATGGGGAAAAATGTGCACAAGCAAAGCAAGTCAGGACTCAGCTTTTGTGCGACATGGAGCTTAAAGCACCATACCGGCACCGCACAACACAAGAAGGTTTTTTTGTAACCTGTAATTGCAGCGCTATGGAAAGTGCGGTACCGCTAAATTTCTTGCATTATATACACACCGGGTTTAGCGCAAAACTTGTAATTTAGGTGAATGTGCTGCTATGTATATCATCTATCAATCGCCTTTATGCATGTGTTTTTCTATTAGGGCTATAAGTATTTTTAGTATTTTGTCACTTCACCTTTTCATTTGCGAGAATAAACAGTAAAAACTGTAAGGTGGAAATGTTTAGAGAATTACGCTGGGATTTGAGAAAAAATTACACTTTGTATTATGTACTAATAAGTAGGAATTTATATGCGTTTTTTGCACATCCAGTGTACTTAAATTACGATTTACATTGTTCATATTTAATATAATTTATTCCTGTTCAATTTACATACAAATTTTACGTTTTTAATGCACTTTAAAAATACACCTTTTTTTTACTGCATATGTATGTGTGAATGGTTTAGTTATTCATTTTGTATGATTTTTAAATTACGATTTTAATTGTGCACTTTTGAAATGTATCTCCCTCCAATTTGAAAATGCAGTAACGGTATAAGCCCCTTAGGGAGACACACCCTGTTTTCAGGGTAAAAAGTGGTTTTATATAATTCCACCAGGGAAATTGAGTATTCTTAAATAATCTCGCCAGCCCAGAGACCTTTAGATAACTGGGCCCTTATTGAGAAATACCCACATTAGTAACTTTAGTAATGATTATGTATTAGCCACTGAACATTAGTAAGAAGTGCACTGTTGAAACTGCTGCAGTAGTTTGAATAAAAAGGGACAGTCTACTTGAAATGTTTTATTGTTTAAAAAGATAGATAATCCCTTTATTACCCATTCCCCAGTTTTGCAGAACCAACATAGTTATATTAATTTACTTTTTACCTCTGGGATTACCTTGTACATAAGCCTCTGCAGACTGCCCCCTTATTTCAGTTCTTTTGACAGACTTGCATTTTAGCAAATCAGTGCTGACTCATAAATAACTCTATGGGAGTGAGCACAGTGATATCAAATATGACACATGAACTAGCAAATCTGTCAAAATACACTAAGATAAGAGACGGTTTTCAACGGTTTAGAAATCAGTTTGAGCCTGCCTAGGTTTAGCTTTCAAAAAAGAATACCAAGAGAACAAAGCAAATTTGATGATAAAAGTAAAATGGAAAGTTGTTTAAAATTGCATGCCCTATCTGAATCATGAAAGTTTAGTTTTGACTTGACTGTCCCTTTAAGTTTAAGAAAGCTTAAATTTACAATGTTAGGCATTAACTGCTGCTCTTTCATATGAAGATGACAGACAAATTGAGTAGTATATCCCTTTCAGTACTTTTTCAGCAGTTTATAATAAATAAACGTATTGTACTGTATGTATTGTAACTCTATTGAGTAGCATTCAGTGTAAACTGTTGACATTATAGAAGTAAATGTAGCATAGCTGAAAACTATTAATATGACAGATTAAAGGGACATGAAACCCAACATTTTTCTTTCATGATTCAGATAGAGAATACAATTTTAAACAACTTTCCAATTTTTTTCTATTATTTAATTTGCTTCCTATGTTTTTATCCTTTGCTGAAAGGTTTACCTAGGTTCTAGCTGCTGATTGGGGGCTGCAGATATATACCGATTGTCATTGGCTCACCGATGTGTTCAGTTAGAAACCAGTATTGCATTGCTGCTCCTTCAACAAATGATACCAAGAGAATGAAACACTTTACAAACAAATGATTCTTTCATTTATATTTTTCTTTCTCCACCTATCCATAGTGAGTCTCCTTGTTTTTCCTGCATTATCTTCCATTTATTGACCTTCTCATAGTTTCTTTCATGTCCCTTCTGAGACTTTCTTCTCTAATTTTACGCTGTTTTATCTTAGATTATATGAAAAATGTCTCTTTGGCTGTATCTTGTGTACAACTTATGTGGGTTTTTCTTACTATTTAAAATATTTGCAAAAGTGTTGCAACAGAAGAGATGATACTGTAAGCATGAAATATAATTGTATTTAAAGGGACAGTCAACACCAGAATTTTTGTTGTTTAAAAAGAAAGATAATACCTTTATTACCCATTCCCCAGTTTTGCACAACCAACACAGTTATATTAATATACTTTTTACCTCTGTAATTATCTTGTATCTAAGCTTCTGCTGACTGCCCCTTATTTCAGTTCTTTTGACAGACATGCAGTTTAGCCAATCAGTGCTCAGTCCTAGGTCACTCCTAGCTCAATGTTATCTATATGAAACATGTGAACTAATGCCCTCTAGTGGTCAAAATGTATTCAGATTAGAGGCAGTCTTCAAGGTATAAGAAATTAGCATATGAACCTCCTAGTTTTAGCTTTCAACTAAGAATACCAAAAGAACAAAGTAAAATTGGTGATAAAAGTAAATTGGGAAGTTGTTTAAAATTGCATGCCCTATTTAAATCATGAAAGTTTTTTTTGGACTTGACTGTCCCTTTAATTAAAATTTAGTCTATACATGGCACTATTCTAATGGTAGGTGCGTGCAAGGATTTTGCTATCCCTTTTAACAAATTGCACCATATTCTGTTTCTTGTCTTGACTAACTTACCACTGATTTCATACCATTAATATAATTTTCTATAGTGCAACTGCAATGTCCTTACATAGTTCTCAAATTATATTCTAATATTACATACCTCTCAAATTTCTATCCTACTTAGTTTCTCAGCAGTTAAAATCAGCATCTAATTAAGGTCATTGCAGGATGTCAGTGCAACCTTATTATGTGCAGAATACAAAAGTGGAAAGTCTGAAATCATTACCAATAAACATAATTATTGTTTATTATTTCAAATCTAATTTTTGTACTGGGTATTTGAGCGAGGGGGATAGACAATACAGAAGATGAAATGCTCTGCTTTGATGATCATTAAACCTAAATCTCCTATTGGTGAAAGTGAAAGATGGAAATGTATTTGTAGCATATGGGAATGAGGAAATTATAGAAGGTAGATTATACATTTCTCTCAACACTTGAACAGATAATCCTTAAAATTTAAACAGATGCCACCTGACAGAACAAGGCATCTCTGAGAGTAGGTTTAACAAGCCAAATGTCTTGGAGATGAGGCAGGAAAGGATCGACATAGGTAATTTGTATATTGAGGAGTTTCTGGAGTGGGGAAATATATTTGGATAGGAGACTAATTAGTGCAACTATTTTGAATATGATTCTGTAGCATATCAGGAGCCATTATAGTGCGATAGATAACTGGTCTTCATAAAAGATTAGTAATATTTCCTGCTGTGCTTTCTATAATACTTAAACAATAATCATAAGGGTCTAGAGTACGAGTGGTACGCTTACTGTCAGCAGGAGATTAGAAAGGTCAGTGTTTCCTCTGTAATGTATTAACGTTCTACTGCAGTTCACACACCTGTCTCACATTTAATCAGTGTGGGGCTTTATAGGTAGGCCTGTGGTAGGCACTCTCTCTCATTAAGTAGGCAGATATAGCTGGAGAATTGTTGCTGAGAGTTTTCAGAGAGAACCTGGTAAGAGAGACAAATGTTTTTTTAATGTACAATATTTGCTGTGAAATGTTTGTTTGACTGGTAATCAGATTAGCTGGCCAGTTTAGGGTTAAAGTAAGTGAAGGTGCTACAAGCGAATAAGAAGCCAGCACTGTGAACTCATGAACCCCTATAACATCCATTGGAAAGACAGAGCGCATTATAAATGATTGACTGGAAGTGTAATCAGTTAAATGCAGCTTGAGCAGTTATGTGGCAAGTGATGAGGAAGATAAAATAACTCTTGTTCCATAACCTTTTACTGAGACCTTTAGCTTCCTTATGCTGTCATTTCTAATGCACTCTGTCTTTCCCATGGCTGTTATGGGGTTTGTGAGTTCAGTGCTGGCTTCTCATTTGCTTGTTGCACCTTCATAACCCTTCACTTACTATAAGACACCTCCTTTCATTTTTGGTTCCACCCTTGTGCTGCCAGACTAAGGTTTGAAAACCTTGGAGTTCTTGCTGCTCACAGCATTTAGCTCTGGGTACAGCAGAATAACAGCAGCTCCAGACATTCAGCTCACACCTGCGGTTAGAATCTCATTCCCTTCAGGCCAATCACTACTCTGTAGTGAGCAACAAAGCAATTGGAAGAACTAGAATGCCTTTAAACCCTCTAAAGATGATCTGTCAAAATACTCCAATGAGATCCCACCCTTGCTGTTTCTCCCTTAGGTTACCTTAAAAGGACATGATAGTCAAAATGAAAATTTCATGGTTCAGATAGTGTATGTAACTTTAAGAGTTTTCAATTTACTTCAAATTCCAAAATTGCTTCATTCTTTGTATCCTTTAATGAAAAGCATACCTTGATAGGCTCAGGAGCTACCATGCACTACTAGGAGCTGCAGGTGATTAGTGGCTGCACATCTTTTGTCATTGACACCCCAGATGTGTTCAGCTAAGTCCCTGTGGTGCATTGTTGCTCCGGAACTGACTCTAACTATGTATTTAACACCTTTTTGCAGGGGTTAAACAGAATAATGTGCAAGCAAAAATAAAACTAACACATAAGAGCACTTTAAGTTTATTTAATTTTAAAACTGACCCTGCTTATAACATACTTTCTAACTTCCTCAGGAAAAAAAAAGAAAATCTGCTATTCTAGGAGCCAAGTCACTAAAGAATGAAAAGATGAATGAGGTGTAGTTCTAAAGAAAAATCTTTGGTGAAACTGGAGAGGCTGGTAGTGAATCTAGTCAAATGTCATTCATTAGTAACAAAGGACAGGCTTGAAATTAAGTTAAATTTAATTTATAGTTACAGATAATATCATTATTGTTCTCTGCATTATGATTTTCAGTGGTCTGTTATTGCCTTAAAACGTGTTTGTTGCAACTGTTATTAATATACAGACTTATATGGATACACTCCCTTTTATTTCAAATAGTGACATGAAAGAACATAGTTATAATCAAATATGATGATATATGTTTTAGCGCAACTACCTAATATTGATTTCAAATGTTATATTCTGTTCAAGTGAAAGAAATAACCATTTTTATAAATTGGGCTTTTACATCTTCTTATACATAACAAGACAGGAAAAAAATATAAACGCAGCTTTTCTTTCTATAGGGTGCAGAAAAAAAGTACTGTCAATGAACGAATCGGGGAATTACAGGATCTTTTGATAAAAATTGAGGTAAGTATGCCTTCTAATTTTTTAATATGTCATTATTATTATTGAAATAATAAAATGTTCTATATTGTTAGTTGATTATGCACTAGTGCTAGCTGATAACAATGTATTTTACCCTCCAAAGGGTTTAAACGCAAGCTTAAAATTCTTCACTGCAAAACAGAATGCATTACTATCCCTGGCAGGTCATAGTCAATGAGCCTATTGAGAAGTGACATAGATATGTAGTCACCAAATCGCCAGCTGTGTCCTGCTCAGGAATGCCCCTGTTGTGCAAGATTACCTATCTGATTATTGAAACATGAAACCAAATATCTTCTTTCATGATTCAGATAGACTAGTATACAATTTTAAATGTACTTTCTTTTCTTGGTACCCTTTGTTGAAGAAAATATCTAGGTAGGTGACCTGCATATGGCTGGAACTATTTGGTAGTTTTGCAAATGTTTTTTTTGGGCACTAGATGGCAGCAATGTTTGGACAATTCACGGTTTAAAACATTCTTGCAAAACTACTGCCATTTAGTGTTTCAGACCTCCTGAACCTAGCTAGCTGTTTTCAACAAAGAATACTCAGAGAAAGAAGTCGGTTTGATAATAGAAGAAAAATGGGGAAAAAAAGTATTCCTTTATTGCACACAATCTGAATAATGAAAAAAATCAACGTTGTTGAAGGTGTTAAAGGGATAGAAAGGCAAAATTAAACTTGCAGGATTTAGAGCATGTACCTTTAAGACACTTAAATTCATTTATATTTTCAAATGTGCTTCATTCTCTTGGTAACCCTTGTTGAAAATGAATACGCACATACTCCACACTAATGGGAGCTAGCTGCTGATTGGTGTCTTCACACATTTTTCTCTTGTGATTGGCTAACTAGATGTGTTCAGATAAATGTCAGTAACGCAATGCTGTTCCTTCAGCAAAGGATAACAAGGGAATGAAGCAAATTTGATAAAAGAAGTAAATTGGAAAGTTGTTTAAAATTGTATGTTTCCAAATCATGTAAGAAATTTTTGGTGTTTCCTAAACACAGGGTCCTATTTATTAGCAAGCAGGTGGACAATGTTCCCAACCACATTCAAGACTTGAAATGCAGTTATCATTGCACAAGCACTTACGCAGTCCCACCCCTGCTCCACACAACCAATTGCATAAGAGCAGGGCTTGTCAATCATCAGGACTAGTAAGCTTCTTCTTAACTTGAGGCTTGTAGGCTCAGATGACTGAGCCTGCACCACAAATAATCCAGAGTGGCATACACTACTTGACAAATGGAGCCCATTTGTGCAATAATAAAATATACTAACAAAAGAGCATTTTATTTATTTTAATCTTCCCATTAAGTATTTATTACAGTGAGTTTTTTTTTTTTTTTCCCCCCTCTGTATTTGTCATATAGAGAGTGCAGCACCCACACGCTTGTCCCTCCTGCGGGGGATTTGGCTTTGTTCCTTGTCTTGTGTGCCATGGAAGCAAGATGTCAGTGTTCCGGAACTGCTTCACAGACTCATTTAAAGCCTTGAAGTGCACTGCCTGCAATGAGAACGGACTACAGCGATGTAAAAGCTGTGCTGGATAAATCAATGAAATACAATTGATAAACATTATTTTGCATTTAATCATTTCTAATTTTTTTAAGTAACATTTGCATCAATAAAATTCATTTATAAGTAAATATCTCTTTGTTTCATTTAATTTAGAATAAGTTACATTAAAGGGACACTAAACCCAAGTTTTTTTTTTTCTTTTTTTTCTTTTTTTTCTTTCGTGATTCAGAGAGGATGAAATTTTAAGCAACTTTTACTCCTGTTATCAAATTTTCTTCATTCTCTTGGTATCTTTATTTGAAATGCAAGAATGTAAGTTTAGATGCCGGCCCATTTTTGGTGAACAACCTGGATTGTCCTTGCTTATTGGTGTATAAATTCATCCACCAATACAGTGCTGTCCAGAGTCTGAACCAAAAAAGCTTAGATGCATTTTTCAAATAAAGATAGCAAGAGAATAAAGAAAAAATGATAGGAGTAAATTAGAAAGTTGCTTAAAATTGCATGCTCTATCTGAATCAAAATTTTGGGTTCAGTGTCCCTTTAAAGTCCAAAAATGACATGCTCCAATTTGCTAGAGCACATCATTTTAGCATTAGAGACCATGCAATGCTATGTTTATAATATCTCTTGGAAGCCACGGAGCACTGCTGGTCACAAGCAAATACAATTGGTAATCTGGTCATAAGCAGTAGTTCCATAACCTAGCTACGTGACTGCCATTGCTGATTGGTGAAATAGTTGTATCTGCCTGGGTCCAGCAGTACTTAGCAGCTTCTGAGCAGTACTGTAACTTTGTGTTTAACCCATTTGTTGGGCTGCTGGTGCTAAAATTATATCATCTAACCGATTAGTGCAACAAGTTATATACAAGCATGTATGGGCACAAGAAGGGCAAGGCTTACAAATTGCATCAAATTGGTATAAATAATGACAGCGTCATCGTGTGAGAATTCTAAAAGTACTAGTAGTGTTTAAATGACAAGAGGAGTTTGTTATGCAAAATACCTAAATTGGCAATCTCTGTGCTTAACAAAATTCCAACACTCAATTTAGGAATATATGGAATCCATTTATATAAAAATGTATTTATCAAAGCACCTTTAATAAAGCCTGTTTAATAAGAACTGCTTCTTGGATACCCTTAACTATGCTTATCACATAATAGATGTTAATACATATTTAACAATGTGCTTTGCAATGTTTGTAATGTATTTCTTAAACTTGCAAAAATATCCTCCATCGCAAATCAGGTTGGTCAAAATTTACAGACTTTTAGCTGTTTGCAATGAACAAATCAAACAAAAGCAATTGAAATAGCTCAACACAACAAAGGCATCAAGTGGTTTCCCCAAATTCAACTGAAAATGCAACTTTAATGAGTTCTGTAGTCTCAAAATTATTTAACCCCCTGAATAGAATCCCTCACAACAGCAAAAAATATGCTTTGAATTATTTTGAGACTACAGAACTCATTAAAAGTTGCATTTTCAGTTGTCTTTGGGGAAACCACTTGAAACATTCGTTGTATTGAGCTATATCATTTGATTTTGTTTGAATTGTTTATTGCAAACAGCTTAAAGTCTGTAAATTCTGACCAACATGATTTGCAATGAGTGTTAAATAATTTTTATTTCAACAGTATCAGTTATAACATTTGTTTTGTTTAACCATTTGTTATAAATGCCACATGTGAAAATGTGCAGGAGAATAAAGGTTTTTGGTTAACAACTTTGAAAATATTAATGAGAGAAATGCAAATTGTTCCTTGATGCACAGAGAGTACCACGAAAAAACAGAAGAAACTTAATTGCCATAACATTGTTGGAAATATCCATCCCACTCCAAAGAGCCGTAGCAAAGAGTAGAAAAATGTAAGGAATGCTGAAACTCCTTTTGCATAGGGAACCCCATAAACATCTATTTATATCTTAGTAGGGGTAATGCAGTTTCCTTGTTGCGCAGAGAATACTAAGCTAGGTGTCCGCGTATCCTACTTAACATAGGTGGCTCACAGGTCCAAATTTCTTCTAAATGCAAACACTATTATTGCCAAAAATACATTGCACTCCAATGCAAAGATTTATTGAGTATGTCGTGGTGTTCAAAGATATCCTAAACACAAGCCAGCCTTGCTACCCATGTTAAATCTTCCATGTGCTTCATCAGTGAGTACTAAATACTTTGGAGGAAAAGCAGCAGTTCCTCCTGCAAGCCATACAATTGTGATAGAGCCCTTGCTTTCATGTGGTGTACAATCATATAGCTTCATTGAGGACATCACAAGGCTCGTGTGGCCTCCTTTTGGCAGTTAAGGCATGTTGGTGTATTGCACAAATAGCTTTTGGAGCTAGTGCTTTAATTCTAGTGATGAGACCACTTTGTCAGCCTGTTATTGATGTTGCACCATCACTGCATATGCCACAGCAAACATTCCAATCAAAATTGCTTTATCTTATGAATTTATTTAATGTTATGAAAATGACAACCATTTGTGTGGGCGGTTGAGGAATGGCAGAAGAAAAACTTTCATGTCTTTCACATCCTGCATATATGTTAACAAGTGGGTGCAGTTGGCCACATCAATTCACCAATCTGCAGAACATAAAATTGGCTTTGATTGATGCCCTCTAACACTTGCCCTTCACAATGTGTGGAATCTCTGTAGAGATATCAATAACATTCCTCAGTGGGTAAAAAAAAAAAAAAAAATCCACTGTGGCGGCACTGGATGCTAAGCAGTTAAATGTAATATAGAAAAATAAAAAGAAGCATCCCCAAAGCACTCAAAAACCATCAATGTCTCATGCCCCACGTATTTCATCCTATATTATAAAAGGCCAAGTGTGTTTGTCCGAAGCTGTCATGTGCAGTAGAGACAGCACAAGGACAAACACACCTGGCCTTAGAGCCTACCTGATCTGCTGCGTGACGGTGGGTCGAAGTGGGTGTGGCCGGGCGCAAGAGAGGGGAAAGAGCTAAAGAGAGAGCAAAAGAGAGGGATGGAGAGAGCAAAAGAGAGGGGGGAGGAGAGAGAGCATGCAAAAGAGAGGGGGAGAGAGAGAGAGAGCGCAAAAGAAGAAATGCGGGGGAGAGGAGAGAGCAAAAGAGAGGGATGGAGAGAGAAAGCAAATGAGAGGGGGGAGAGACAGAGCAAAAGAGGGGGGGAGAGAGAGAGTGTGCGCAAAAGAGAGGGGGGAGAGAGAGAGTTCAAAAGAGAGGGGGAGAGAGAGAGCGCAAAAGAGAGGGGGGAGAGACAGCAAGAGAGAGAGCACAAAAAAGAGGGGGGAGAAAGAGAGCAAAAGAGAGGGGGGAGAAAGAGAGCAAAAGAGAGGGGGGAGAGAGCAAAAGAGAAGGGGGAGAGAGAGAACAAAAGAGAGGGGGAGAGAGCGAGCAAAAGAGAGGGGTAAAGAGAGCAAAAGAGAGGTGGAGCGAGAGAGCGCACAAGAGATGGGGAGAGAGCACAAGAGAGAGGGGGAGAGAGAGCACATGTCACCCCACTGCAATTATTTAAAAATGACTGGGTATTCCCGTACTATTCTCATCGAAAATACAGTTCAATCAAATAAATATACTTAAATACTATACTTATAATTGAATCCATAAAGTGGCCCTGACAGGCACTGAACTCACCAGCACGTTAAATTTCTCACATGACCTGGCCATAGCTGTTTTAGCTGGCAAATGATCACCCACAACCATTTTTTTTTTACAGAGACAAAGCAGGTGTAGTGTAGTATTGATTAGGATTCTTTGGGTCAACCACTTATCTGGGTGTCTCGCTAAAACTATGCGTTGGTGGTGACCCGGATCCTATACTTTTTCTTACTTTCCTTATACTTTATCCATCCTTATCCTACATACTTTTTTCTTATCCAGATACAAAAGAAATAAGAGCTCCAAAAATCCACCTCTTTCATCAATGTGCCTTCCGACATTCTTCACGTTGTGCGTCACTTCTGCTTGCCCAGTGCCACAGTCCAGAAGTCCCTCCAGGAACACACACCAAAAACCGGTGCCAAAGGGAAATGAGGGAAGCCTCACCTCTGCCTCCCAGTTATCAATTCTCCAAAATCACAGCAATCCCAGCACATCGGTAATGACGACTTCCACACAGGATACTTAGGACTTTTTCTTATCCTACCATATTTATCCACAGAGTATTTATCTAGCAGAGAGAAGAGAGTGTTTAGTACAGGATTCTTCAAACCACGGGTCGCACCCCATTACTGGGTTGCAACACCATATTTACTTGGCCGCAAGCACTGTTCCCTTAAGGTGTGCACATTTTTATTTTAAAAACCTGCAATATTTAATATCTCTTTTTAAGTTTGTATATTTTTTCATAGCCCCATGTGTCTCTAGCTCTCTGCACTGCCTGCCTCCTGAGTTTCCGTGCTCTGTATTTAAGGAGGCAGGTAGCGTGCAACTTATGAAAAGAAGTAAACGAAGTACAGTATGGAGTAATGCATGCTATGAAATGTTGTAATCCTGCCTACTCGCCAACTAACACTCACTCTTTGGAGTCAGAACAGTAGCAGTGTTAAGGATTTCCTGAGATGGTAAGTCTGTCCCAGTGGTACATATAATTAGTTTTAAGGGAGTTATTTAAGTAAGACGACTTTGTCAAGAGGGTAATTAGGTATTGGCGGGTGACTTCAGTATGGGGAATCGTGTTAGAATAAGAATAAATATAATATTAATATACAGTATATATAATATTAATATATATATATATATATATATATATATATATATATATATATATATATATATATATATATAAAGTATTCATTAATAGCAAGTTAGAATAATAATATATTAATTCACTTTTTCCCCATTATAAATAACGCAAAAATAATTTAATTAAAATACACATTTTGATGACCACATCAATTAATTTTGGACAAATGCATATAATTTAATTTAGGCAGTATATATTTTGCAATTATAATTAATAGAGTGTGAATGTTTCTGAAATTAAAATGTATTTGGAGATGTGTAAATATATATATATATATATATATATATATATATATATATATATATATATATATATATATATATAAATTATAAAAAGGTTACAGTGGTAAAAAGATAAAAATGTATATACGATTAAAAAATGTGTTATGTAGAATTATATAATTAATTTGTTTTTATTTCAGACACATTCCCCCTCTATTAATGCTAATTACAAAATATACACTGCCTAAATCTCTTAATGAAACCACAAATGCATTCAAGGGGAAACATACTAAATTATTTAGTCTACAAAAGAATTTAGAGCACTTAGCTGGCAAAATAATAAATTATTCAATAAATTATTTAATTATGTCTAAAGTATGTTGCAATTTAGCAACAGTTGAAATAATAGCACATTTTCAGAAAATTATCAACATTTAAGTGAAAATATTAACCTCTTAGTAGGTAATCTAATTTGAATGTTTATATATATATATATACAAACATATAATATGTAAGCATAATATAGAAAAAAGGTATCAATATAAAATAGGAAAATAAAACAGGAACATCTAAAATACAACTCATGACCCCATATCTAATTGTTTTTGATTTTTCAAATATCTTAATGCCTAAAGCTAGGTTTTACCGAAAAGTATTTCAACATCTGGATTTACTAATTAAATTACCAAAAATGGGCACTCCCTTTTTAAAAACAATCTACATTGTAGAAGTACATATTGAACCTATGACAAACTAACACATCATCACATGGTTTAGACTGCTACTTTTACCTTATTTGAGGTGAAATACTTATCTTCACTTGAATCTGTGGCATTTGAGTTTAAAATGAAACACATTTTTTCTATCATGTTTCAGAAAGAGCATACAATTTTAAATAACTTTCCAATGAACTTTTATTATCTATTTTTACTTCTCATCTATTTTAATTGCGCTATTTGTATACATTGTTGGAAAGCATAGCTAGGTAAGCTGAGATGCAGCAATGCACTACTGGGAGCTTGCTGCTGATTGGTGGCTGTACATATATGCCTCCTATTATTGACTCACCAGATAAGAGGCCAGATTACGATTGGTGCATGAAATAACTGCGCTCAAAGTAAAAATGTATTGCAGCCAGGTTAACACTCCTTCCCCCTACAGCCCCCCTCTGGTAAAGGGCCGGCCGCTCACCCACCACCCACCCACCACCCTCATATCTTCCCTCTCACACCACTCATGGCACCACTGCAGTAGATACAGACAGTTACACTGTCACTGTCTGTATCTGTGTTCTGGCTTCATATGGTAACAGCAGCACAATCAGCGCTGCCTTACCATATGAAGAGAGATGTCAATGGCAGAAGGTTGGGCGCAGGTAGTACTGAAACAGTGTATTCTGAGCAAAGTACCCTGTTACGTAGTACCTATATCCGATAGGCAGAAGGGATTAATATTAAAATTATATTCTTTTGAAAATATGTAAACATGGGTGTAATACTTTATTTTAATATGTTTTAATGTCTTTTGTGAATATTACCCTTACACTTTACTTCAGGTCTCAAGTCGCGTTAAATATTCTAGTGCAGTTTTGGCTTATGCTCAAGCACAAGTTAGTGCGTACACATTCTCTGGTTAAATGTGATTTACCATGGACTTGTAATATCAAGTATAGCGTGGTCCAGCAATATTGCATATTATTATTATTATTATTATCAGTTATTTGTAGAGCGCCAACAGATTCCGCAGCACTGTAAACAGAGGGTAGTACAACAAAACAATTAAAGGGATCAGATGGATAGAGGGCCCTGCCAAGAGTTGCACTGTTGTAATTAGCTCTTAAGAAGGTGATCTACAAACAGCTGGACTTAAGGGGGTTCAGGGGATAGCAATGGAGGAGTGGAACTGGTATAAAGTAAGGTTAGCGTAGGTTGTATGCATCCCTGAACAGTAGAGTCTTTAGGGAGAGCTTCAAGCTGTTAAAACTAGGGGAGAGTCTTGTGGGGTGAGGCAGAGAGTTCCACAAGATGGGAGCCAGTCTGGAGAAGTCCTGTAAACGGGAGTGCAATTAAGTAACCAGAGAGGAGGAGAGTAGGAGGTCATGAGCAGAGCGAAGGGGATGGAAGGGTGAGTATCTGGAGACAAGGTCTGAGATATAGGGGGGAGCAGTGCAGTTGAGGGCTTTGTATGTCAGAGTGAGAATTTTATGTTTGATCCTAGAGGCAAGAGGAAGCCAGTGAAGGGATTGGCAGAGAGGAGCAGCAGATGAAGAGCGACGTGTAAGGAAGATGAGTCTGGCAGAGGCATTTATTATGGATTGTAAGGGAGCTAGGCGGCAGGTGGGGAGACCAGAGAGGACAGAGTTGCAGTAATCAAGGCGGGAAAGAATGAGAGAGTGGAGTGCATATCGCAACCCGCGATATCATTAGAGCGTCACTTGCAATGTGGCCCTACATATTTATTTAAAACAAAGTAATTCCCTTTTTTTGTTTATTGTGGTGAGCTCACAGAGGGGGATGGTGTGTGGGGTAGAGTGAGTAGAAGGAGAAAGATAATGTTTGGTAATAAATACAATGAAAAGTAAACAGATAGAACTTCCTCAGTGGGAATAGATAATGATTTGTTGCAAGATTACCTCTAAGACCAATGACCTGATGATCTAAAGCTCTTCACTCTGGCAGGATTAACTAAGACATCTTATTCCCGACAGCGTATGCTGTCGGCATTTAGCGATGTCGGGCGGACACGATTCGCCACAACGAATCATATCCGCCCACTGCTTGATAATTCGGCCCCATAGAATGCAAGTTAAAACAACTTTCAAATTTGCTTCTATTATTAAACTTGCTTTATTCTCTTGGTATCCTTTGCATAAAAAGCATTATTTCACTACTGGGAGCTAGCTGAACACATCAGATAAGCCAATAACAAGAGCAGCTAGCTCCCAGTAGAGCATTTCTATTTCTAAACCTTAAAGGGACAGTTCACCCAAAATTTTCTCCCCTTTAAATTATTCCCAATGATCCTTTTAACCTGCTAGAGTGTATTAAATTGGTTACAAGTAGCTCCTTTACTCCTATTTCAGCATTTGAAATAGCTGATTTAGCCTGTGGTATCGCAACCTATACTGAACAAATTAATACTGGAGTATAGGCTATTGAATAGCCTAAGTATACACAGCCAGCAGAAGAGATTACACTCTCAGTGGGATGCAGGATAGTTAAGTAATAAAATGATAATTTTCCATTGTTCTCTCTATGTATTGAGCTTTGGTGTTCCAGCCAAATAAAAGATAAGGAAGCAAATCTGTTTACACAAACTTAGAACATAGTGAGATCTGATATCACCTTTAAGTTCAACCCATTGTAATAGGCTGTGGTTTCAAAGCACAAAATCAGCTACTTCATATACACAAATAAGCATGAAAATGGAATTTCTCAAATATTTTATACTCTGCAGTTGGTATAACAAGTCATTTAAAATACATTAATGGAAAAACAATTTTACAGTGTACTGTCCCTTTAATAGGTTTGATTTTTTTCAACAATGGATAGTTGCTTTAAAGGGACACTGAACCCAAAATTTTTCTTTTGTAATTCAGATAGAGCAGGAAATTTTAAGCATCTTTCTAATTTACTCCTGTTATCAAATTTTCTTCATTCTCTTGGTATCTTTATTTGAAATGCAAGAATGTAAGTTTAGATGCCGGCCCATTTTTGGTGAACAACCTGGGTTGTCCTTGCTGATTGGTGGATAAATTCATCCACCAATAAAAAATTGCTGTCCAGAGTTCTGAACCTAAAAAAAAAGCTTAGATGCCTTCTTTTTCAAAGAAAGATAGCAAGAGAACAAAGAAAAATTGATAATAGGAGTAAATTAGAAAGTTGCTTAAAATTGCATGCTCTATCTGAATCACGAAAAAAATTTTTTTTGGGTTCAGTGTCCCTTTAAGTAAGAAAAAAAATAATATATATATATATATATATATATATATATATAGTACTTCTCAGCTAAAGAGCCACATGATTCTGGGAAAATTATTTCTCCCACATCATCGCCACTTAATTAAATAAATGGGTAACAATAAACACATTAGAAGTAGAACATTTGTTCCCAGGAAAATGGGACAAATGCTCAAGAACAAATCTGAAGGATTCAATAGCAACAATACAAACATATGGGAAACCCTAAAACTGAATAAAAATAAAAATAACATATTATATGCATGATGATGATATAGAATGGAGGCTGTTTTGGAACCATTGTTGTGCTAGTATTTTCGGTATTTTCTTTGCTTTACTAAAACTCAAATGACTAAAAGCACAAAAAAAAAAAAAAATGCTGTTTTTATGATGCAAGCAGACATTATCCAATAATTGCAAACCAGGAAGTAGCAAGCGGAATAGATTGACAGTTCCTTTCAGCCTGTCAGTGGAAGCTTGTGATGTTTTATAGCAAACCAGCATTCTTAGAAGGAGGGAGTTAAGTGAAAGGGTGATTTTTAACCCTATTGCAAAATGCTCAGAGGCTCCGATCTGGGGAGGAACTGGGAGGTGGTTTTGTCACAGTAGCAAAGCTGGTGGTACTTGCGCTGCTACTTTTTTAAGTGGGAAATCATTTACGTGTAACACTGGCCGAAGGGCATGACCCAAACAATTGAAACAGACTGTCAGTTTTTCCACTAGTTTTCTCAGCTGGTGGCTGGTGCTGAGAATGATTTAACAAAGGAAGCCTGCTTTTTGAGTGGTGGTGTGCGAGTCAATGAACCAACACGCTGTTGCCTTCTGACTCTCTAACAGTACTGCTGCTGCTGCTGGTGGCAGTGGCAGAGGGTCACACCATTGCATGTGCTGTCCTCGCTGTGTGGGGGCTGCCACTGATGTTCTTGTGGCTCCTGTGGTAGCTGGAGAAGGAAAGGGTCTGTAGCTACACATTGAGGGGGTAGGCACTTGTTGGGATTATTTCTCAGCATTTTTATTTGTTTTTTAAATAAAAAACTTATATACAAAGTTTATAAAACTTACATACAAAGTGCAAAGACAGCAGCCACTTAGCTATGCAATAAAAATAATACATTTTTAAAATTAAAGTGGGCATGTGAGAGTGAGAGTGTGTGTGCTGTGAGTAAATATGGTTGTTGGTTGATACAATGCCATGGTGTTGCTGACACTGCAAGAGTAAAACCACAATTCAACCGATGACAAGTATGAGTGGTAATATGGGATTTTGCGGCCACAGTAAAATGGTTGACGCAATAACATGGTGTTACTTGAGCACTCGCGCAAAGTGCAGAACTTAGAATATTGCGATCGCTTTAACGTACTCTCCTATTTACTTCAATGGAGAGAGAAAAGTGAAAAAAATACCTATACTCGCACATTAACCTAAATCCCCATTTTTGTATATACAGTATGTCTGCAAATACATATAAACACATTTAACTACATAAATACATACAGTATATACACACACACTCACATATATATATATATATATATATATATATATATATATAGTACATACATACATGCATATTTAGACATGTGTATGTATGTATTTATTTACAGGTCCGACATAGAGCTTGTTATTGTAATTATGAATATTAATAATTAATAGCAGTATAAAACTATTGCCAGCGATCTCTCCAATTAATATAGCAGAACTTTGTCAATACACTTCAGTAAGATATTAAATCTCTGTAGTGTACTCCAAAATATCACTACTGAGATATCTATACATTTGACAACAATATTATTATTAAAAATTAATATTTAATCCTTTGTTCTGATGAGTTATCTTTATAGACACATTGAATTATATTTATGTAAAAACTAGATTATGAATCAATTATACACACTTATTCTGTTACAATTTTCTACGCAAAACAGACCATAAAATATACCTCTAAAAGTTAACCTTACTCACAATGAATCGCTTATTAAAATATCACAAATGAGAGTATACCAGAACGATTTATTATTAGCCAACAACACTTAGTCTAATACCGAAATATGGACTGCTAACTTAACAGTGCTTAGTTAAAGGGACACTGAACCCAAAAAAATTCTTTTGTGATTTAGATAGGGCATGCAATTTAAAGCAACTTTCTAATTTACTCCTATTATCAAATTTTCTTCATTCTCTTGGTATCTTTATTTGAAATGCAAGAATGTAAGTTTAGATGCCGGCCCATTTTTGATGAACAACCTGGGTTGTTCTTGCTGATTGGTGGATACATTCACCCACCAATAAACAAGTGCTGTCCATGGTTCTGAATTAAAAAAATAGCTTAGATGCCTTCTTTTTCAAATAAAGATAGAAAGAGAAGGAAGAAAAAATGATAATAGGAGTAAATTGGAAAGTCGCTTAAAATTGCATGCTCTATCTGAATTATGAAAGAAAAAATTTGGGTTCAGTGTCCCTTTAACAATATAACAAGATACTTCACACAAATCTTACTAAATCTCAATAATCTAAGAGAACTTTTAGAAAAGTATAATTAAACTATTTAGCCCACAAATGGTTCTATATAACTTCAATTAAAACACCAGAATTTGTATATTATTAATACAACAGCCAATTTATATGCCAATTAATCTGGCCTGAAACATCCTCTTATTTAGCCACAATAAAACAAATTCTAAAATATATTGCAATAGCTGCAACTAACTTATGACATTAAAATACAAAAAATATTTCTAAATATTAATATTTAAAACCAGTATACTTACTACCCTTGGTCTAATTAAGATTAAATATAAGAATAAATTACCTTGTAACTCACAGCTGTAGTTTTACTATGCTATAAAGAATTTCTTTGCTAAAATCTATTAAAATATAAAATAACCATTAATACATTACAAAATAACCATGTGAGAGTTCAGCTTTTTCAGATAAATTATTTTTCACTGTCCTATATGAGGTTATACACATCTGGAAGTGAATGTCAGATCCACTTTTTGTCTTACAAAAACTTTGTGTATTTCCAAAGGCAGCAGTTTAAGTCAGTAAGTCAATATCACCAGGGTCAGCCAGCATTAGCCTTGTTCACTTGTTGTGTAAAGGTTTATATCAGGCGATTAAAACCCACCTCCATTCTATAATCATTGGTGAAAACTGGGAACGCCCTTATCGGAGCTTGTCTTCTGATAGGCCCATCGGAGCTGAACATCTCATTGGTCCCTGGAAATGTATGTATTTTAATAACAGCCAAACCCTTTTGGTTGTAATACCATTTCTGAACGATCGGTGGCAGCAGACATTGTTAAACAGTTTCATTATCAAATTTTTACTACAGAAAGGATATATTTTTATCAAATGCCTATTTTTATACACTTATAATTTTCTAGTTTTAATAAACGGCTAGATTTAGAGTTGGGCGGTAGCCGTCAAAACCAGCGTTAGAGGCTCCTAACGCTGGTTTTGGGCTACCGCCGGTATTTAAAGTCAGTCATTAAAGGGTCTAACGCTCACTTTCTAGCCGCGACTTTTCCATACCGCAGATCCCCTTACGTCAATTGCGTATCCTATCTTTTCAATGGGATCTTTCTAACGCCGGTATTTAGAGTCGTGGCTGAAGTGAGCGTTAGAAATCTAAGGACAAAACTCCAGCCGCAGAAAAAAAACAGTAGTTAAGAGCTTTCTGAGCTAACGCCGGTTTATAAAGCTCTTAACTACTGTGCTCTAAAGTACACTAACACCCATAAACTACCTATGTACCCCTAAACCGAGGTCCCCCCACATCGCCGCCACTCTATTAAAAATTTTTAACCCCTAATCTGCCGACCACACACCGCTGCCACCTACATTATCCCTATGAACCCCTAATCTGCTGCCCCTAACACCGCCGACCCCTATATTATATTTATTAACCCCTAATATGCCGCCCCCAACGTCGCCGCTACCTACCTACACTTATTAACCCCTAATCTGCCGACCGGACCGCGCCGCTATTATAATAAAGTTATTAACCCCTAATCCGCCTCACTCCCGCCTCAATAACCCTATAATAAATAGTATTAACCCCTAATCTGCCCTCCCTAACATCGCCGACACCTAACTTCAAGTATTAACCCATAATCTGCCGATCGGAGCTCACCGCTACTCTAATAAATTTTTTAACCCCTAAAGCTAATTCTAACCCTAACCCTAACACCCCCCTAAGTTAAATATAATTTTATTCTAACAAAATAAATTAACTCTTATTAAATAACTTATTCCTATTTAATGCTAAATACTTACCTGTAAAATAAACCCTAATATAGCTACAATATAACAAATAATTATATTGTAGCTATTTTAGGATTAATATTTATTTTACAGGCAACTTTGTATTTATTTTAACCAGGTACAATAGCTATTAAATAGTTAAGAACTATTTAATAATTACCTAGTTAAAATAATTACAAAATTACCTGTAAAATAAATCCTAACCTAAGTTACAATTAAACCTAACACTACACTATCAATAAATTAATTAAATAAACTACCTACAATTATCTACAATTAAACCTAACACTACACTATCAATAAATTAATTAAATACAATACCTACAAATAACTACAATTAAATAAACTAACTAAAGTACAAAAAATAAAAAAGAACTGTTACAAAAAATAAAAAAATATTTACAAACATTAGAAAAAAATTACAACAATTTTAAACTAATTACACCTACTCTAAGCCCCCTAATAAAATAACAAAGACCCCCAAAATAAAAAAATGCCCTACCCTATTCTAAATTACAAAAGTTCAAAGCTCTTTTACCTTACCAGCCCTTAAAAGGGCCCTTTGCGGGGCATGCCCCAAAGAATTCAGCTCTTTTGCCTGTAAAAAAAAACCATACAATACCCCCCCACATTACAACCCACCACCCACATACCCCTAATCTAACCCAAACCCCCTTAAATAAACCTAACACTAAGCCCCTGAAGATCTCCCTACCTTGTCTTCACCATGCCAGGTTCACCGATCGTTCCAGAAGAGGGTCCGAAGTCTTGATCCAAGCCCAAGTGGGGGGCTGAAGAGTGACGTCCATCCTCGGGCTGAAGTCTGGATCCAAGCGGCGGCTGAAGAAATCCATCATCGGGCTGAAGTCTTGATCCAAGCGGGCGCTGAAGAAGTCCATCATCGGGATGAAGTCTTCTATGAAGCAGCATCTTCAATCTTCTTTCTTCCGGAGCCATCATCTTCCAGCCGACGCGGAACATCCTCTTCTACCGACACCTACTCGCCGAATGACGGTTCCTTTAAATGACGTCATCCAAGATGGCGTCCGTCGAATTCCGATTGGCTGATAGGATTCTATCAGCCAATCGGAATTAAGGTAGGAAAATTCTGATTGGCTGATGGAATCAGCCAATCAGAATCAAGTTCAATCCGATTGGCTGATCCGATCAGCCAATCAGATTGAGCTCGCATTCTATTGGCTGATCGGAACCGATCGGTGAACCTGGCATGGTGAAGACAAGGTAGGGAGATCTTCAGGGGCTTAGTGTTAGGTTTATTTAAGGGGGGTTTGGGTTAGATTATGGGTATGTGGGTGGTGGGTTGTAATGTGGGGGGGGGGGTATTGTATGTTTTTTTTTACAGGCAAAAGAGCTGAATTCTTTGTGGCATGCCCCGCAAAGGGCCCTTTTAAGGGCTGGTAAGGTAAAAGAGCTTTGAACTTTTGTAATTTAGAATAGGGTAGGGCATTTTTTTATTTTGGGGGTCTTTGTTATTTTATTAGGGGGCTTAGAGTAGGTGTAATTCGTTTAAAATGGTTGTCATTTTTTTCTAATGTTTGTAAATATTTTTTTATTTTTTGTACTTTAGTTAGTTTATTTAATTATATTTATTTGTAGGAATTGTATTTAATTTATTTATTGATAGTGTAGTGTTAGATTTAATTGTAGATAATTGTAGGTATTTTATTTAATTAATTTATTGATAGTGTATTGTTAGGTTTAATTGTAACTTAGGTTAGGATTTATTTTACAGGTAATTTTGTTATTATTTTAACTAGGTAACTATTAAATAGTTATTAACTATTTAATAGCTATTGTACCTGGTTAAAATAATTACAAAGTTGCCTGTAAAATAAATATTAATCCTAAAATAGCTACAATATAATTATAATTTATATTGTAGCTGTATTAGGGTTTATTTTACAGGTAAGTATTTAGCTTTAAATAGGAATAAGTTATTTAATAAGAGTTAATTTATTTCGTTAGAATAAAATTATATTTAACTTAGGGGGGTGTTAGGGTTAGGGTTAGAATTAGCTTTAGGGGTTAAAAAATGTATTAGAGTAGCAGTGAGCTCCGATCGGCAGATTAGGGGTTAATACTTGAAGTTAGGTGTCGGCAATGTTAGGGAGGGCAGATTAGGGGTTAATACTATTTATTATAGGGTTATTGAGGCGGGAGTGAGGCGGATTAGGGGTTAATACATTTATTATAGTAGCGCTCAGGTCTGGTCGGCAGATTAGGGGTTAATAAGTGTAGTTAGGTGGAGGCGACATTGGGGCGGCAGATTAGCTGTTAATAAATATAATATAGGGGTCGGCGATGTTAGGGCAGCAGATTAGGGGTACATAGGGATAATGTAGGTGGCGGGGGTATACGGAGCGGCAGATTAGGGGTTAAAAATAATATGCAGGGTTCAGCGATAGCGGGGGCGGCAGATTAGGGGTTAATAAGTGTAAGGATAGGGGTGTTTAGACTCGGGATACATGTTAGAGTGTTAGGTGCAGACGTAGGAAGTGTTTCCCCATAGGAAACAATGGGGCTGCGTTAGGAGCTGAACGCGGCTTTTTTGCAGGTGTTAGGTTTTTTTCAGCTCAAACAGCCCCATTGTTTTCTATGGGGGAATTTTTGAAGCTGACCGCGTCCGTAAGCACCGCTGGTATCGAGAGTTGCAGTGGCGTTAAATTATGCTCTACGCTCCCTTTTTGGAGTGTAACGCACTGAAAACCCAGCCATTCTGTGAACTCTAAATACCAGCGGTATTTAAAAGGTGCGGGGGAAAAAAAGCATGCGTAGCTAACGCACCCCTTTGGCCGCAAAACTCCAAATCTAGGCGTATATGTTCCATACATGGCCCATTTAGTCTGACTGAGCACGTAATAATAAGTCCAAACATGAGTATTCAACCTATAATATTTTAGAAGATGCATTTAGAAATCACATTTTTATGAAAGGATTTTAAAGGATTATATATATGTGTGTGTGTATATATATATATATTATATATATATATTTATATATATATATGTGTGTATGTATATATATATATATATATATATATATATACATACACATATATATATATATATATATATATATATATATATATATATATATATATATATATATATATATATATATATACAGTATATATATATATATATATATATATATATATATATTTATAATTTAATAACACTCAAAGATATCCTGACAAGCTGGACAGGATACATACAACAGCACTCATCCCTTCAGGTATGAAGAAGTATTTGAGATAAATTGTTAAGAAATAAAAATAGTATTTATTGGTACATTCATTAAAATGGGTGAAGACACACAATTAAAAACTCAGTTGCAACTATGTAGCAGAGATCAATATTAAATATCCGTTAGGCTGAGGGTACTGACAGCATCAATGCACAAAACTAGATAGGGCTCAAAGTTTGGTGTGTATACAGGAGTGATTTAGATTACCGTAGATCAACTGGGAAGTTTGCACAAATAATGTGCCACTATAAGTGATTATGAGTGTGTAGATCCTATGAAAATAGTTATTCATAAATCCCTGACAATATAAGGACAAGTATCTGAATGTTAAGATATCCACATTGCCTAAGAACCTTTGATTATCTCATCAAAAGAAATTAGAATATGATATCAACCTCTTGGTAGTGTTTATATAACCGTGAGCCAGTGAATTAGTGTAAACTGTGAATAGTCAATTTTAGAGATAGCTACAGTGTATCATATATTCACAGGTATTTCTGTTAATAAGTAGGAAGGCCAGAACTACACATGTCACTTCATATGTTAAACACTGTGATGAAGATTGACAAATAGATTCCTACAGGGTTACAAAAATATTGTGCTCTTGATTGAGCTATATATAGAGTCCATATGAATATAGACTTCACATACACATATGCGTGGGGCTAATGTGCTGATACGCACTGTCTGATCTCTTATGTGCTTTAGTATGACCCACCTAACACGGTACATATGAATTACAGCATTTGATTAAATGATTCACAGACGACATGCAGCAAATCAAAAAGACTAACTGTCTATAAATTAATTTTTGGAGTCATTAAAATCTTAAGCTTGATATCTGATAACCACTGGCTAGCAGGTAAATACTTGTATATAGCCAGGTTCTATAGTGGCGATTTCGCAATTGATATATGAGAGTGTCAATATTAAATAGTAATGGCTTGCTTATTACCACAACAATCTAAGAGGTATAGATAATGTGCACTTCACTGAGCTAAAGTTAAAGCCTTTGCTAATATATACTCCACTTGTGCATATTGCGTGGAGCTGTTAGGTTAATGAACGCTGCCAGACCTGATACGGGCTTACATATGAGCCGCCTAATGCGGTATACGTATAATTGAGCTGTAAGTTAAGCTCCATCATAGGCAACCGAAGTAACTTTAAAAAAAGGGCACCCAATTACCCTCTAACCCCCTTTACATATTTTGCTATATTGGCTTACTCAAATGTTTTTTGAGAAAGCCAATATGGTGAAACATGTTAAGGGGTTGACATTGTATCTATGCTCTTATGTTGCCTAAACTTTCTTAGTGTAGTTAAATATAGTAAGCCCCCAACCATAAACACTTTTATTATTATTATTATTATCGGTTATTTGTAGTGCGCCAACAGATTCCGCAGCGCTATAAACAAAGGGGGAGTACAACAAAACAATTATAGGGATCAAATGGGTAGAGGGCCCTGCCAAGAGTTGCACTGTTGTAATCAGTTCTTAAGAAGGTGATCTACAAACAGCTGGACTCTTAGGCTTACATGCTAAGGGGTTCAGGGGATAGCAATGGAGGAGAGGAACTGGTATTAGGAAAGGTTAGTGTAGGTTGTATGCATCCCTGAACAGTAAAGTCTTTAGGGAGCACTTGAAGCTTTTAAAACTAGAAGAGAGTCTTGTGGAGCGAGGCAGAGAGTTCCACAAGATGGGAGCCAGTCTGGAGAAGTCCTGTAAACGGGAGTGTGATGAGGTGACAAGAGAGGAGGGGAGTAGGAGGTCATGAGCAGAGCGAAGGAGACGGAAGGGAGAGTATCTGGAGACAAGGTCTGAGATATAGGGGGTGCAGTGCAGTTGAGGGCTTTGTATGTCAGAATAAGAATTTTGTGTGTGATCCTAGAGGCAAGAGGAAGCCAGTGAAGGAATTGGCAGAGAGGTGCAGCAGATGAAGAGCGATGTGTAAGGAAGATGAGTCTGGCAGAGGCATTCATTGTGGATTGTAAAGGAGCTAGGTGGCAGGTGGGAAGACCAGAGAGGAGAGAGTTGCAGTAATCAAGGCGGGAAAGAATGAGAGAGTGCATTAAAATCTTAGTTGTGTCTTGTGTAAGGAAGTGTCTAATTTTAGAGATGTTTTTAAGGTGGAAGTGGCAGGCTTTATCCAAGGACTGAATGTGAGGAGTGAAAGAAAGATCTGAGTCAAATGTGACCCCGAGACATCGGGCGTGCGGGGTAGGGGTAATGATGGAGTTGTCGACAGTTAAAGAGAGAATGAGGGTGGAGAGTTTTGAGAAAGGGGGGAAAATAAGGAGCTCAGTTTTGGAGAGATTTAGCTTGAGGTAGTAAGAGGACATCCAGTTAGAGATGTGAGAAAGACAGTTTGTGACACGGGTTAGCAAGGAAGGAGATAGGTCAGGTGCAGAGAAGTAGATTTGGGTGTCGTCGGCATACAAATGATATTGTAAACCATGGGACTTTATTAGGGAACCTAGTGATGAGAGGTAGATTGAGAAGAGAAGCGGACCAAGGACAGAGCCTTGCGGTACTCCAACAGAAAGTGGTGACGGAGCAGAGGAGGCTCCAGAGAAGGCTACACTAAAGGTATGGTTTGACAGGTAGGAAGAAAGCCACGAGAGGGCTGTGTCACAGATGCCGAAGGATTGGAGGGTTTGGAACAAAAGAGGGTGGTCAACAGTGTCAAAGGCTGCGGACAGATCAAGGAGAATAAGCAGAGAGAAGTGGCCTTTTGATTTTGCTGTAAGTAGGTCATTGATAACCTTAACAATTGCTGTCTCTGTGGAGTGATGGGGATGAAATCCAGATTGCAGTGGGTCAAGGAGGGAGTTTATTGTAAGGAAATGGGATAGGCGTGCATAAACTAGTTTTTCGAGAAGCTTAGATGCAAGAGGGAGGAGGGAAATAGGGCGGTAGTTGGATGGGGAGGTAGGATCAAGGGAAGGTTTTTTGAGGATAGGTGTGACCAGTGCATGTTTCAGTGATGAGGGAAATATACTGGTGCTGAGGGAGAGGTATAAAGTGTGTGTGAGTATAGGGGTAAGGGTAGCAGAGAGGGAGGGGAGTAGCTGTGAGGGGATAGGGTCAAGGGGACAGGTAGTGAGGTGAGAGCGCAGTATAAGTGCCGAAACTTCTTCCTCAGTGACAGGGGAGAATGAGCTAAGTTTAAGGTTATGTGGGTTGTGGTTGATTGAAAGCATTTGAGGGGGTGAGAGAAAGGAATTATGTTGAGAGCTGATTTCATTTCTGATGGAGTCGATTTTGTTATTGAAGTGGCTGGCAAAGTCTTGAGCTGACAGAGAAAATTTATTAGGAGGTGGGGGAGGGCGGAGAAGGGTATTGAAAGTGGAAAACAAACGTTTTGGGTTTGAAGAAAGATTAGAGATAAGAGTAGAGAAGTAATGTTGCTTATGGAAATTAAGGGCAGAATAGTAGGAGTTCAAGATAATTTTGTAATGTTGAAAATCAGCTGAATTCCTAGATTTTCTCCAGTGCCGCTCAACAGTACTGGAACATCTGCGTAGGTATCGTGTCACAGGAGTATGCCAGGGCTGAGGATGAGTGTTTGATTTCCGAGCTATGGTAAGAGGGGTGAGATTGTCAAGGACGCATGTAAGCATGGAGTTATAGTGGCAGATAGATTGGTCAGGGTAGGAAAAGGAGGAGAAGGATGAGAGGAGAGGTTTGAGGGAATTAGAAAGCTGTTGTTGATCTAATGAAATAATGCTTCTGTGAAGTTTGGTGTGAGGAGCAAAAGGAGGGAAAGTTGTAGGGAGGGATGATATGTTGCAAGTAAGGAGATGGTGGTCAGAAAGAGGAAAGGGTGAGTTTGTGAAGTTTGGGAGAGTGCATCGATAGCATCAGTGGGAGAATCAGTCCATTGTGACAAACCGAAAGAGCAAGTGAGTTGCAGAAGTTGTTTTGCAGAGGAGGTAGTGGGATTGTCAAGATGTTGAAGTCACCAAGAATGAGGGAAGGGGTGTCTGAGGAAAGGAAATAAGGTAGCCAGGCAGCCAAGTGATCTAGAAATTGAGTTGAGGAGCCAGGGGGTCGGTATGTGACTGCAACACGTATAGAAAGAGGAGAGAATAAGCGAATCATGTGGGTTTCAAATGAGGAAAATGTGAGGGAAGAGATGGGATGTATTTGTTGAAAGGTGCAATGAGAGGAAAGTAAGATACCTACACCACCTCCTTGTCTATTACCAGACCTAGGAGTGTGGCTGAAGTGGAGACCCCCATGTGACAGAGCAGCAGTGGATGCTGTGTCAAGGGGAGAGAGCCAGGTTTCTGTTAGGGCCATAAGGTTGAGGGAGTGGGAGATAAAGAGGTCATGTATAGAAGTAAGTTTGTTGCAAACAGAGCGAGAGTTCCAGAGTGCACAAGTGAAAGGGGAAGTGGCTTTTGATGCAAGAGGAATGTGAGTAAGGTTATCAGACTTTTGTTTTTTGAGTCTGTGGGATGGTACACATGGATGTGCATGGCTAGGCAGTTGTTGGGGACCAGGATTAGGGGAGATGTCACACCAGCAGTTAGTAGAAGCAACAGGGAGAATGACATGAGATGAGATACAGATTTGCAGTAATGAGACTGCTTTTGAGACCAGGTGCAGGGGGGAGAGAGAGTGTTTAGGAATAGGTAAAGTTTGTGAGTACAAAAGTAAGGTGAGTTTAAGAGAGATGGGCTAATGAACAGTGCAGGTGGAGAGGGGGAAGGAGTAATTGAATAATGTAGTTTATTATAGAGACAAAAGACAGCAAAAATGAATATGAAGATGTTAGGCATTTTTACAAAAGAGTGAACCAGTTAAACACATAAGACACAGTATTACAGTAGCAATTGCATAAGAAAACAATAAGGTATAACACTTGCATCAATAAATCATCCTTTACAAATCTTCTCTAAAATGTCAGAAATCTTTATAATCACCCTTGTCTCCATATTATAAGGATGGCCCCCAAATCTGTATTTACTAAAAAAAACAAAGATCTGTGAGCCCTGACAAGAGCAATACAACAAAATAAGGCTATCAGATGCTGCCAGTTGAACATTATCATTATGATAATCACATAAAAACTAAAGGAAAATGAATTATTTGATGCCCATATTTTCAAATATGTAACCTCTTTATATATTTATATGGTTAAGGGATGATTATGGATTCTTTAGGAGTTCCAGACTCCTAAAACGAGGCCAATACTCTTAAGTATTTTCTATTACCATTACAATCAACTAGCAGTTCATTGCCTATTACAACTAAAGCATCTCCCAAACCCCATGTATTTTGGGGATAAAAAAGAGTGGATACCCTAATCCTGTGATATTGCCCCCTTTGTATATAGTTATCTCTGATGATCACTTGCCAAGGTAAACAGCTGATAGCCATCTGGACACACAACCACTTGTTGGAAATAATAAACTCTTTTAATGCTTCTTTGGTTTGTGCTAGTGTATTTTTATGAGTCTAGAATACCATTTGTTTTTTGCAGTTATCATGTTTAGAGAGGCATGTGATGTTTTAATTAAAAAGAGGTATTTAGAATCGTGATGACATGCATATGAATCGCAGAATGCTCTCCAACCAGAACAGCAGGCAGTGACATAGGGGCCCGCAATTGCCCATTTCCATAAAAATATTTTTAGCGTTGTTTTGAGTTGGCTTTTTGTTTTAGGGGGTCATTAGTTTTTAGTGTAGGAATTTTTAGAGCTGCTTTTTTAGTGTTGGTTTTTTATAGGGGGTATTTTTAAGGGGTGGTTGTGCTAGGTGGGATCATTATAGGTTGGGTGATTAGTGGTGGTTAGTTGTAGCAGTTTAGTGGTTAATAGCCTTGGTCTTTGTTAATATGTTTTAAAACATGATGAGCACAAGAAGTTCTAGAAATAATAATTGCTCTTGCATTGAATAGTTGACTCAAAATGTTCTTCTTTTAGCTGGTGCCTACTGCGTTGGGTAGTAAACATATTACAAGTTGAAAGTGAAATGTTTTCCCACGAGTGCTAATCCAATGCGTGCAAAAAGCTGAACTTCAAATATCACGTCTGTGTTAACGTATTTCCCCCTAGACTTCAATAGAGCGTGAAAAGTGGAAAAAAAACCTAACATCCGTACTCGCTTGCAAACCCGATCGCATTTTCTCGATAGTGCGATAACCCGACATGAAATATTAATATTTCACATTCCAGTGATCTTTACATAGCAGCATATGTTCTGATTATTCTTAAAGGGACACTAAACCCACATTTTTTTCATTCATGATTCAGATAGAGCATGCAATTGTAAGCAACTTTCTAATTTACTCCTATTATCAATTTTTCTTCATTCTCTTGCTATCTTTATTTAAAAAGCAGGAATGTGATGCACAGGAGCCGGCCCAATTTTGGTTGAGAACCTGTGTTATGCTTGCTTATTGGTGGGTAAATTTAAGCCTCCAATAAGCAAGCGTTATCCATGGTGCTGAACCTAAAATGGGCTGGCTGCTAAGATTTACATTCCTGCTTTTAAAATAAAGATAGCAAGAGAACAAAGAAAAATTGATAATAGGAGTAAATTAGAAAGTTGCCTAAACTGTCATGCTCTATCTGAATCATGAAAGAAAAAAATTTGGGTTCAGTGTCCCTTTAAGTAAGTATTTCTATATTTACCTGATGTTATTTTGGTAAAATATATATCTATACATATAAATCTATTTGATTATATATAGGTATATAGATAGATACATACGCACACACACACATATATATATATATATATATATATATATATATATATATATATATATATATATATATATATAAATATTTAATTAAATATATATTTAGAACATATTCCCCTATGTGAAGAACATTGGCATGTGGAATATATACAGTTAAACACTTTATTAAATTTAAATATGGCATAAATATGATTTACCATGTTTTCAGCTACTTGACTGCAAAGGGCTCCTATGTACTTATATATGTGTCTATATAGGAGGCCGAAACGATCGTCTGGGGTTGTCATGTTCCTTGTTCAGAGAAGAATTGCCTGGTATTTCGGGGCTGGACTGACCTTACTTGGCGGGATCAGACTGATATACTTAAGGAAAGTTTTCCTTCGTGAAAAGCACACTGGTCTAAAAGAGGCTGCTTCCGCGTGGTAAATTGCCATAGAACTAGCTAATGAGCTGTTGTTCATTCCTGGTAGAGCGCTTCTCTCTTTTTATGTATACATATGTATTTATACTTATACATATTTAGACATGTATATGTATGTATCCCTAACATTTTTTATGCAGTATTTTATTTAAATTATGTTTACTTGATAGAGTTATTATGAGAGTAACTGTACTTTTTAATATAATTTTGAGGTGTTTTGTGCAACTTTGCAGTTGAGTGTAATAGTTAACCAGAGCTCTGAAATTGCGCTATCCCGACGCACGTTAAATTAAATTGCGTTAAAGCAAACGCGTTTACTTTCAACCTGTAATTCGCAACCTACTTCCGACGCACGCAAAGAGCCAACAGTTAGAATGCTACTCATAATCTAGCCCTTTATAAGTAACTGTGCAAGCAGTGGGCATCACGTCCAGAGGTTTTTCATATGTAAAAAAAGAATTGGAATGTGCTGTTTGATTGGCTTAACAATATAGGGATTATTTAGAGGGGAGATGCACAAAGAGCTAAAACAGTGAGGATTATTAAGATTATTCGTCACAAGGGAACCTCTTTTAAAGTAAGTCAGGGATTTACATTTTTGACTATTGATAGGTATATGTTTATATACTTTTATGTCCCCTTAAGAAATGGTTATATGGCTGAGCATGCCCTTATACAAAGATGCCAATAAGTATTAGTGGTGGTTAATCCAATGAAAATATTTTGAACGTGTATATTTATTATTATTATTATACTTTATTTATGAAGCGCCAACATATTCCGCAGCGCTGTCCATGGATACAATTCATTTAAATAAAACAATATAAGACTTGTAAGAGACAGGACAAAATTTACAAACACATACAGGAGGGATTGAGGGCCCTATTCCCGTGGGAATTTACAATCTAGATATAATTATCTATCATGACGTATATTCAAATACATTAAATTATAAAATACAGAAATTCAACTATTTCTTTAGAACAAATATAAAATGTAAGGGGTAGATTACAAGAGAAGCAATATCTTAACGTGGGCCCGTAAAGGGGCATATTTGTCCGTTTACAGGTGCACGTTAAATAACCATTACAAGCCATTACAAGTGGATGGTTAATGCTACAGCAAGCTTGTACTTTCACTTTGCGCTAAGTGCAATTAACCAGAGGTCAGACCTTTGGTTAAAAATAAAAAGTTGCTCCAATTGCCCCCAAAATAAAGAGGACAGTACAGTAACATGAGGAAGGTGAAGGTTGTTCTCCGAAACGTCACAAATAAATACACAGATGAAGAGTGAGTGCTGGGTCCATTGTATTTAATATATATATATATATATATATATATATATATATATATATATATATATATATATATATATATATATATATTAAGAAGAAATAGAGTGCATTCTGCTAGTGTGAAATATTTAGCCTACTCTGGTTAAATGCAATTAGATTTGCGTGTGAGAAGGGTGTTAGTTTTCCCCCCACTTTTTGCGCTCCATTGAACTCCATGGGGGAATACAATAATGCGGTCATACTATTCCAAGTTTTTCTTTTTGCGCACGTCGGATTAGTGCCTGTGCAAAATTTTTTTACTTTCAACTTGTAATACGCGCGCCAAAAGCTTACTTACAAATACAAATCAATCTCCACTCATAATCTAGCCCTATATTGGGAAAACATTTCCCTCCATTTCTGTAATTTAATGGATTAATATGTTATGCGTCAGTGTGGTAAACACCTGAATGAATGTCATAATGTTGTCCTCAGAGCACAATGTACATTATTATTATCTGCAACTAACTCATTCTGTCATCTTGTCAAAAAATTGCTCATATAAAGCTTACCTAAAAAGAAGTATACATTTTTGTTTTAATTAATTAACAGCTAGATTACAAGTCTTGCGTTCTGAACTGTGCGGAGCTAACGTGCAGTTTTTTTCTCACTGCTCACTTACCTGCAGCGCTGATATTACGGGTTTTTACAAACCCGCCGTTATAAGGCAAGAAGTGAGCATAGAGCAAAATTGTGCTCCACACTGCACTCCAATACCAGCACTGCTTAAGTCAGTGGTGAGTTGGTTTTTGCCCATAGACATCAATGGGGAGAGCCAGCTGAGAAAAAGTCTAACACCTGCCAAAAAGCAGCGTAAAACTCAGTAAGGCAGCCCCATTGATTCCTAAGGGGAAACAAATTTTATGTTTACACCTAACACCCTAACATGAACCCCGAGTCTAAACACCCCTAATCTTACACTTATTAACCCCTAATCTGCCCCCAACATCGCCGACACCTACATTATATTTATTAACCCCTAATCTCCCCCCCAATGTCTCCACAACCTACCTACATTTATTAACCCCTTATCTGCCACCCCCAACGTCGCTGCCACTATTCTAAATTTATTAACCCCTAACTCTAACACTCCCTAACTTAAATATAATTTAAATAAATCTAAATAAAATTACTATCATTAACTAAATTATTCCTATTTAAAACTAAATACTTACCTGTAAAATAAACCCTAAGCTAGCTACAGTATAACTAATAGTTACATTGTATCTAGCTTGGGGTTTATTTTTATTTTACAGGCAAGTTTGTATTTATTTTAACTAGGTAGAATAGTTACTAAATAGTTATTAACTATTTAATAACTACCTAGCTAAAATAAATACAAATTGACCAGTAAAATAAAACCTAACCTAAGTTACACTAACACCTAACCTTACACTATAATTAAATAAATTCCCTACATTAAATACAATTAAATAAATTAAATTAAATTAGCTAAATTACAAAAAACAAACAAACACTAAATTACAGAAAATAAAAAACAAATTACAGATCTTTAAACTAATTACACCTAATCTAAGAGCCCTATCAAAATAAAAAAAAAAGCCCCCCCAAAATAAAAAAAACCCCTAGCCTAAACTGAACTACCAATAGCCCTTAAAGGGGCCTTTTGCGGGGCATTGCCCCAAAGAAATCAGCTCTTTTACCTGTAAAAAAAAATACAAACAACCCCCCCAACAGTAAAACCCACCACCCACACAACCAACCCCCCAAATAAAAGCCTAACTAAAAAAACCTAAGCTCCCCATTGCCCTGAAAAGGGCATTTGGATGGGCGTTGCCCTTAAAAAGGCATTTAGCTCTATTGCGGCCCAAAGCGCTCACCTAAAAAATAAACCCACCCAATACACCCTTAAAAAATCCTAACACTAACCCCAGAAGATTCACTTACCGGGAGAAGTCTTCATCCAGGCGGAATATGTCCTCAACGAAGCCGGCAGAAGTGGTCCTCCAGACGGGCAGAAGTGGTCCTCCAGACGGGCAGAAGTCTTCATCCAGACGGCATCTTCTATCTTCATCCATCCGGCGCGGAGCAGCTCCATCTTCAAGACATCTGGAGCGGAGCATCCTCCTCCAACAACGTCTTCTTGCAGAATGAATATCTCTTTAAGTGACATCATCCAAGATGGCATCCCTTAGATTCCTATTGGCTGATAGAAAGTAGAAAAAATCATATTGGCTGATGCAATCAGCCAATAGGATTGAACTTCAATCCTATTGGCTGATCCAATCAGCCAATAGGATTGAGCTTGCATTCTATTGGCTGATTGGAACAGCCAATAGAATGCCAGCTCAATCCTATGGGCTGATTGCATCAGCCAATAGGATTTTTTCTACCTTAATTCCGATTGGCTGATTCTATCAGCCAATCGGAATCTAAGGGACGCCATCTTGGATGACATCACTTAAAGGTACATTCATTCCGAAGAAGCAGTCGTTTGAAGAGGATGCTCCGCGCCGGATGTCTTGAAGATGGAGCCACTCCATGTCGGAAGGATGAAGATAGAAGATGCAATCTGGATGAAGACTTCTGCCCATCTGGAGGACCACTTCTGCCCGTCTGGAGGACCACTTCTGCTGGCTTCGTTGAGGACATCTTGCCGCTTGGATGAAGACTTCTCCCGGTAAGTGAATCTTCTGGGGTTAGTGTTAGGATTTTTTAAGGGTGTATTGGGTGTGTTTATTTTTTAGCTTAGGGCTTCGGGCAGCAATAGAGCTAAATGCCCTTTTAAGGGTAATGCCCATTCAAATGCCCTTTTCAGGGCAATGGGGAGCTAAGGTTTTTTTAGGTAGGCTTTTATTTGGGGGGTTGGTTGTGTGGGTGGTGGGTTTTACTGTTGGGAGGGTTGTTTGTATTTTTTTTTTACAGGTAAAAGAGCTGATTTCTTTAGGGCAATGCCCCACAAAAGGCCCATTTAAGGGCTATTGATAGTTTAGTTTAGGCTAGTTTTTTTTTAAAGTTTTTTTTTTTTGGGGGGGGGCTTTTTTATTTTGATAGGGCTATTAGATTAGGTGTAATTAGTTTAATTTGTTTTTTATTTTCTGTAATTTAGTGTTTTTTTGTGATTTAGCTAATTTAATTTATTTAATTGTAGTTAATGTAGGGAATTTATTTAATTGTATTGTAGTGTTAGGTGTAACTTAGGTTAGGTTTTATTTTACAGGTAAATTTGTATTTATTTTAGCTAGGTAGTTATTAAATAGTTAATAACTATTTAGTAACTATTCTACCTAGTTAAAATAAATACAAACTTGCCTGTAAAATAAAAATAAACCCTAAGCTAGATACAATGTAACTATTAGTTATATTGTAGCTAGCTTAGGGTTTATTTTACAGGTAAGTATTTAGTTTTAAATAGGAATAATTTAGTTAATGATAGCAATTTTATTTAGATTTATTTAAATTATATTTAAGTTAGGGGGTGTTAGGGATAGGGTTAGACTTAGGTTTAAAGGGTTAATAAATTTAGAATAGTGGCGGCGACGTTGGGGACGGCAGATTAGGGGTTAATAAATTAGGTAGGTGGCGGCGATGTTGGGGGCAGCAGATTAGGGGTTAATAAATATAATGTAGGTGGCGGTGATGTCCAGAGTGGAAGATTACGGGTTAATAAGTATAATGTAGGTGGCGGCGATGTTAGGGGTGGCAGATTAGGGGTTAATAATATTTAAAGGGACAGTATACACTCATTTTCATGTAACTGCATGTAATAGACACTACTATAAAGAATAAGATGCAAAGACACTGATATAAAAATCCAGTATAAAACTGTTTAAAAACTTACTTAGAAGCTCTCAGTTTAGCTTTGTTGAAAAGGTAGCTGGAAAGCCCACTGTAAGTGGGAAATAAGACACTCCCCCCTCCCCCTTCTTTTGCATATGAAAAGACCCTTTACACAAACAGGAGCAAGCTGGAGAAGGTAGCTGACGGTATTCAACAAAAAATCTCTATTTACAAAGTTTACAATT
The DNA here is from genome assembly GCF_027579735.1 of Bombina bombina. Classification (NCBI taxonomy): domain Eukaryota; kingdom Metazoa; phylum Chordata; class Amphibia; order Anura; family Bombinatoridae; genus Bombina; species Bombina bombina. Next base: position 1,236,950,658 of record NC_069500.1, on the reverse strand, counting down.
TTTCAAAGTAAACTTTAATACTTATTGCGTACATTGTCCCCAATATGTTAATATTTTGTTCTTTAAAATAGATATATAATATACTCAGCACCATTTGTAAAGAATATGCAGTAATCAGAAAATAAGCAACCGTTTAATATACTCATTTCTGTATTGTAATTATACTCACCAGGTGGCGCCAGTGTGCTATAAATGTATTGTTTAATTAAAATCTGCTAAAATAAATTTATTTATAATTATATTATATATATATATATATATATATATATATATATATATATATATATATATATATATATATATATATATATATATATATATATTACATTATTATATTACATACATTTTAGCTAGTGATTTAATATAAGTACCATTACTAATTAAAATTATATTTAGAATTATATATAATTATATACATTTTAAGCTATACGTACAATTTTAAAAACATGCATTTAAAATGTTAAATGCCATTTAATTCACATTACATTATACTATGTTTTTATTATTAGTAATACACAAAGAAGCATCAGAGGGCTTTATTTTTAGAGCTTTGTTTTTCAGCACAATTGCTTCAAAATTTATGAAAGCTAAGGAAGCAAAACAGTTGATCTGCTGAGGTTTTTGCATTTGAATCTCACACTCTAGAAGTGAAAATGAGTAAAACAATAGGTGAAAGCCTTAGAGAACTCATTTAGGAATGGCTCACAAAAGAGACATATTCTAAATTTAGATTTGTATATATTTAAAGGGGCATTCCAAACATCCATAAAAATGTAATTACATAAAATTTTGACCATCAATCCTATGTGTTTAATCCCTACAAATGGGGTTATAAACATAGTTAATGCACTGCTCAGGTGCCGCTTAGAATTGCCAATCCAGAGCAGCAACCGCATCAGCAGGGATAGTTGTGCAGGGTCGCTAGTGCCAAAATGACATGATCTAAATAAAGGGATACTGAACCCAAATTTTTTCTTTCATGATTTAGATAGAGAATGCAATTTTAAGCAACTTTCTAATTTACTCCTATTATCAAATTTTCTTCGTTCTCTTGCTATCTTTATTTGAAAGAGAAAGTCCAGGACCCTGGACAGCACTTCTTTATTGGTGCATTAATTTATCCACCAATCACCAAGAACAACCCAGGTTGTTCACCAAAAATGGGCCGGCATCTAGACTTACATAATTGCTTTTCAAATAAAGATACCAAGAGAATGAAGAACATTTGCTAATAGGAGTAAATTAGAAAGTTGCTTAAAATTGCATGCTCTATCTGAATCACAAAATAATTTTTGGGTTCAGTGTCCCTTTAATTAAACCATATTATTGTTCCTCTATAAGGGCCCTGATCGTTAGAAAATAAGGTTTAGGACCATTAAGGTTGGCATCTGGACATTCTTAGCAGGGTCAGGGATACTTTTCTGGAATGTGTCCTGCAGATTGTTATATGCTTGGCTACCCTGCTTCAACTAATATCTATTTATATGACAAATAACAGGAGGTAGAAGACATCGTGCCATAGAATTTCACCTCACAATTTGTTGTTTCCAAAGTTTTTGATGTCCACAGAAAGAAATGTGATAAATGTTTAAACAGTAATTTAAAGGCATATGATATATAAAAGGTGTGGGACTGGAAAAGGCTCAAAAGTATATATGTATGTGTGTGGATTTGTATATGTGTATGTGGCACACATTCATATGTATACACATATATAGATACATACACATATTTTTATACAAACATACAAATTCAACCACATACTGCACATATACACTTTTGAGCCTCTTCCAGTCTCGAACCTTATATATATCATATGCCTTTAAATTACTGTTTAAACATTTATCACGTGTCTTTCTGTGCCTGTGTTGAAGTGCTGTTAGAACAGCATGGAACACCCTGAAGCCATAGCCGCTTCCTACATGGGATCCTGGGCTGGAGGGCATGCCATGCTTCATAAGGACTTCCCTCTGACACAATCCCATCATTAAAATCGCATACGTATTAATAGTTATAATTATTTGTTTACATCGGCAGGAAGAGGTTAATAATAGTAATAATGATAATATATATATATATCAAGTGGATGATCCAAGCACTCACTGTTAGATTAAATGCCAGAGTGCTCTCATATTATTTAAGAAATAAATGTAGAAGAGGCACTCTCAGGACTTTGCAATGATGTTGTTACTTTTAGACATGTGCTTGTGCAATTCGTTTTGGCTGAATTTCATTTTCGGACGAATTTTGGCCGATTTGGATTAACCTGAATTTCTGAATCGGAACCATAACGAAAATTCCGAAAACAAATAAATCAGATTCCAAATTTTTAGATCCATTCTTTATTCATAGTTGGAATTTTTCATTGTTCTAATCTACACCGCAGTTCCCAAACATCACCGATACTAACTAAAACACTAAATGAAGTTATTAACATTAACTAAGCCTATTCACCTCTAAACCGCCATTCCCCCGACATTGCTGACACTAAAACACTAAATAAAGCTATTAACTCCTAAACAGCCGTTCCCCGACACTAACTAAACCTATTAAACTCTAAACTGCCATTTCCCGACATTGCCAACACTAACTAAACCTATTAACCCCTAAAACGCACCCCCCACATTGCCAACACTAACTAAAACACTAAATGAAGTTATTAACATTAACTAAGCCTATTCACCTCTAAACCGCCGTTCCCCCGACATCGCTGACACTAAAACACTAAATAAAGCTATTAACTCCTAAACAGCCGTTCCCCGACACTAACTAAACCTATTAAACTCTAAACTACCATTTCCCGACATTGCCAACACTAACTAAACCTATTAACCCCTAAAACGCAGCCCCCCACATTGCAAACAATAACTAAACCTATTAACCGCTTTTCCCCCCACATTGCTAAAACTAAATAAACCTATTTTTTTTTTAATTGGCTGTAAAAGAGCTGAATGCCCTTTTAAGGGCAATGCCCATACAAATGCCATTTTCAGGGCAATGGGGAGATTAGTTTTTTTTTTAGTTAGTTAGGTTTTATTTATTTTGGGGGTTTGTAATGTTAGGGGTATTTGTTTATTTTTTTCTGTCAAAAGAACTGTTAATTTTAGGGCAATGCCCTACATAGTGCAGTCCCCTTCCGTTGTTTTGTATATGTCTAGGGTGATTACATAAGCCTGTGCACCCTTCACTTGTTCCCAGTTTGTTGGATTGAGAGCTTGCATTGTGTGGCTGTTTAGGGACTCAGGTTTTGGAAGAGACCTTGACGTGTCACCCGGGCTTGCCCCATTTGTTATTTTTTTGTAATGGTAGTTTTTAATTTTTTGTAATTTTATGGTTTATAATTTTTTGCAATTGTAGCTTTAATTTTTTTGTAATGTTAGGTTGTATTATTTTTAGTAATGTTAGGTTTTATTATTTTTAGTAATGTTAGTTTTTTTTTTTTTAAAACAAGTAATGTTAGTTTTTTTTTTAGTTTAGGCTTAGGTTTTATTTTTATTTCACAGGTAAGTTTGCATTTATTTTAATTAGGTAGTTAGTAAATAATAATATTGTAACTAGCTTAGGTTTTATTTTTGTTTCACAGGTACGTTTGTATTTATTTTTATATAGGTAGTTAGTTAATAATTGTAACTTTACTTTAGGTGTATTTTACATATGTTGAAGTTAGGGGGTGTTAGGTTTAGGGGTTAAAAGGTTAATTTAGCTAGTTGTGATGTTGGGGGATGGCATTTAAGGGGTTAATAGGTTTATTTCATTTTGGCGATGTAGGGGGCAGTGGTTTAGAGGTTAATAGATTAAGTTAGTGGCAATGTCGGGGAGCGGTGGTTTAGAGGTTCGTTGGTTTGGTTATTTTCTACGATGTTGGGGGTTCGGCAGTTTAGGGGTTAATAGGTTTTGTAAGTGTTGGCAATGTTGGGGAACGGCGGTTTAAAAGTTAATAGGTTTAGTTAGTGTCGGCGATGTTGGGGAGCAGTGGTTTAGGGGTTAATAGCTTTATTTAGTGTTTTAGTTAGTGTTGGCGATGTGGGGGGATGGCGATTTAGATTAGAACAATGACAATTTCCAAATATGAATAAAGAATGGATCCAAAAATTTGGAAACTGATTTATTCGTTTTTGGAAATTTTTGTTATGGTGCCGATTTGGAAATGAAGATTAATCCGAATCTCTGAATCTGCCAAAACGAAATTAGTCCGAAACGAATTGCACATGTCTAATTCATATTCATTATTCTATTGCAAAAGTTAGACTATAATAATTAATATAAATAAAGAATGGTTTCCGAAATAACAAATGGATCCAAAATAATGAATGGATCCGAAAATCGATTTAACCCCTTAGTGACCAGACCACTTTTCAATTTGTTGACCATCTGGGACCAAGGCTATTTTTGCATTTCTGCGATGTTTGTGTTTAACTGTAATTTTCCTCTTACTCATTTACTGTACCCACACATATTATATACTGTTTTTCTCGCCATTAAATGGACTTTCTAAAGATATGATTATTTTCATCATATCTTATAATTTACTATAAAAAAAAAATATAAAATATGAGGAAAAAATTAAAAAAAATGCACTTTTTCTAACTTTGAGCCCCAAAATCTCTTACACATCTACAACCACCATAAAATACCAATGCTAAACAGTTTCTAAATTTTGTCCTGAGTTTATAAATACCCAATGTTTACATGTTCTTTGCTTTTTTTGCAAGTTATAGGGCAATAAGTACAAGTAGCGCTTTGCTATTTCAAAACCATGTTTTTTCAAAATTGGCGATAGTTACATTGTAACACCAATATCTGTCATGAATCCCTGAATAACCCTTCAAATGTATATATTTTTTAAAAGAAGACAACCTAAGGTATTAAACTTGGGGTATTTTGACTTTTTTCATGCAACCATTTTACCACCAATCTATACCAAAGTTTGGGGGGGAAAAAAAAATAATTTGATTTTTTGACAAAATAGCAATTTAAGAATACATTTACTGATAATATTAAGGGTTACTGCCAAATAACACCCTCATATGTCTTCAGCAGCATCTCCTGGGTACAGTGATACCGCCCATGTATAGGTGTGTCGGGTTCTCGGGGGGCTAAAAGCTCTTATTTTTAGGGAGCGCATTCCAGTTTTTCAACTTGGAATTTTCACATCGGTCATCATGCACCCATGTCCTATTTGGGATATTTCTGAAGCTGGTCAATGGAATTTACCCCCATCAAACCATATATTTTTGAAAAGTAGACACCCTAGGGTATTTCAAATGCTTGTATTTTAACACTTTCCATGCACTAATTCAACCACCAGTCTTTGTCAAACTTTTGGGTAGTCATTATTTTGTGTTATTTTTCACACACATTGTACTTTAGGCATGGATTCTCAGTTCCTGTTATGTGTTACTACCAAAAAAACCCTCAATATGTGTTCAACAACATCTCCTGAGTACAGTGATACCACCCATGTATAGGTGTGTCGGGTTCTCTGGGGGCTAAAAGGCCTTAATTTTAGGAAGCGCATTCCAGTTTTTCAACTTGGAATTTTCACATCGGTCATCATGCACCCATGTCCTATTTGGGACATTTCTGAAGCTGGTCAATGGAATTTACCCCCATCAAACCATATATTTTTGAAAAGTAGACACCCTAGGGTATTTCAAATGCTTGTATTTTAACACTTTCCATGCACTAATTCAACCACCAGTCTTTGTCAAACTTTTGGGTAGTCATTATTTTGTGTTATTTTTCACACACATTGTACTTTAGGCATGGATTCTCAGTTCCTGTTATGTGTTACTACCAAAAAACCCCTCAATATGTGTTCAACAACATCTCCTGAGTACAGTGATACCACCCATGTATAGGTGTGTCGGGTTCTCTGGGGGCTAAAAGGCCTTAATTTTAGGAAGCGCATTCCAGTTTTTCAACTTGGAATTTTCACATCGGTCATCATGCACCCATGTCCTATTTGGGACATTTCTGAAGCTGGTCAATGGAATTTACCCCCATCAAACCATATATTTTTGAAAAGTAGACACCCTAGGGTATTTCAAATGCTTGTATTTTAACACTTTCCATGCACTAATTCAACCACCAGTCTTTGTCAAACTTTTGGGTAGTCATTATTTTGTGTTATTTTTCACACACATTGTACTTTAGGCATGGATTCTCAGTTCCTGTTATGTGTTACTACCAAAAAACCCCTCAATATGTGTTCAACAACATCTCCTGAGTACAGTGATACCACCCATGTATAGGTGTGTCGGGTTCTCTGGGGGCTAAAAGGCCTTAATTTTAGGAAGCGCATTCCAGTTTTTCAACTTGGAATTTTCACATCGGTCATCATGCACCCATGTCCTATTTGGGACATTTCTGAAGCTGGTCAATGGAATTTACCCCCATCAAACCATATATTTTTGAAAAGTAGACACCCTAGGGTATTTCAAATGCTTGTATTTTAACACTTTCCATGCACTAATTCAACCACCAGTCTTTGTCAAACTTTTGGGTAGTCATTATTTTGTGTTATTTTTCACACACATTGTACTTTAGGCATGGATTCTCAGTTCCTGTTATGTGTTACTACCAAAAAAAACCTCAATATGTGTTCAACAACATCTCCTGAGTACAGTGATACCACCCATGTATAGGTGTGTCGGGTTCTCTGGGGGCTAAAAGGCCTTAATTTTAGGAAGCGCATTCCAGTTTTTCAACTTGGAATTTTCTGAAGCTGGTCAATGGAATTTACCCCCATCAAACCATATATTTTTGAAAAGTAGACACCCTAGGGTATTTCAAATGCTTGTATTTTAACACTTTCCATGCACTAATTCAACCACCAGTCTTTGTCAAACTTTTGGGTAGTCATTATTTTGTGTTATTTTTCACACACATTGTACTTTAGGCATGGATTCTCAGTTCCTGTTATGTGTTACTACCAAAAAACCCCTCAATATGTGTTCAACAACATCTCCTGAGTACAGTGATACCACCCATGTATAGGTGTGTCGGGTTCTCTGGGGGCTAAAAGGCCTTAATTTTAGGAAGCGCATTCCAGTTTTTCAACTTGGAATTTTCACATCGGTCATCATGCACCCATGTCCTATTTGGGACATTTCTGAAGCTGGTCAATGGAATTTACCCCCATCAAACCATATATTTTTGAAAAGTAGACACCCTAGGGTATTTCAAATGCTTGTATTTTAACACTTTCCATGCACTAATTCAACCACCAGTCTTTGTCAAACTTTTGGGTAGTCATTATTTTGTGTTATTTTTCACACACATTGTACTTTAGGCATGGATTCTCAGTTCCTGTTATGTGTTACTACCAAAAAACCCCTCAATATGTGTTAAACAACATCTCCTGAGTACAGTGATACCACCCATGTATAGGTGTGTCGGGTTCTCTGGGGGCTAAAAGGCCTTAATTTTAGGAAGCGCATTCCAGTTTTTCAACTTGGAATTTTCACATCGGTCATCATGCACCCATGTCCTATTTGGGACATTTCTGAAGCTGGTCAATGGAATTTACCCCCATCAAACCATATATTTTTGAAAAGTAGACACCCTAGGGTATTTCAAATGCTTGTATTTTAACACTTTCCATGCACTAATTCAACCACCAGTCTTTGTCAAACTTTTGGGTAGTCATTATTTTGTGTTATTTTTCACACACATTGTACTTTAGGCATGGATTCTCAGTTCCTGTTATGTGTTACTACCAAAAAAAACCTCAATATGTGTTCAACAACATCTCCTGAGTATAGTGATACCACCCATGTATAGGTGTGTCGGGTTCTCTGGGGGCTAAAAGGCCTTAATTTTAGGAAGCGCATTCCAGTTTTTCAACTTGGAATTTTCTGAAGCTGGTCAATGGAATTTACCCCCATCAAACCATATATTTTTGAAAAGTAGACACCCTAGGGTATTTCAAATGCTTGTATTTTAACACTTTCCATGCACTAATTCAACCACCAGTCTTTGTCAAACTTTTGGGTAGTCATTATTTTGTGTTATTTTTCACACACATTGTACTTTAGGCATGGATTATCAGTTCCTGTTATGTGTTACTACCAAAAAAACCCTCAATATGTGTTCAACAACATCTCCTGAGTATAGTGATACCACCCATGTATAGGTGTGTCGGGTTCTCTGGGGGCTAAAAGGCCTTAATTTTAGGAAGCGCATTCCAGTTTTTCAACTTGGAATTTTCTGAAGCTGGTCAATGGAATTTACCCCCATCAAACCATATATTTTTGAGAAGTAGACCCCCTAGGGTATTTGAAATGCTGGTATTTTCACACTTTCCATGAACTTATTTAACCACCAGTCTTTGTCAAACTTTTGGGTAGTCATTTTTTGTGTTATTTTTCACACACATTGTACTTTAGGCATGGATTCTCAGTTCCTGTTATGTGTTACTGCCAAAAAACACCTCAATATGTGTTCAACAACATCTCCTGAGTACAGTGATACCACCCATGTATAGGTGTGTCGGGTTCTCTGGGGGCTAAAAGGCCTTAATTTTAGGAAGCGCATTCCAGTTTTTCAACTTGGAATTTTCACATCGGTCATCATGCACCCATGTCCTATTTGGGACATTTCTGAAGCTGGCCAATGGAATTTACCCCCATCAAACCATATATTTTTGAAAAGTAGACACCCTAGGGTATTTCAAATGCTGGTAGTTTAACACTTTCCATGCACTAATTCAACCACCAGTCTTTGTCAAACTTTTGGGTAGTCATTTTTTTGTGTTATTTTTCACACACATTGTACTTTAGGCATGGATTCTCAGTTCCTGTTATGTGTTACTGCCAAAAAACACCTCAATATGTGTTCAACAACATCTCCTGAGTACAGTGATACCACCCATGTATAGGTGTGTTGGGTTCTCTGGGGGCTAGAAGGCCTTATTTTTAGGAAGCGCATTCCAGTTTTTCAACTTGGAATTTTCACATCGGTCATCATGCACCCATGTCCTATTTGGGACATTTCTGAAGCCGGTCAATGAAATTTACCCCCATAAAACCATATATTTTTGAGAAGTAGACCCCCTAGGGTATTTGAAATGCTGGTATTTTCACACTTTCCATGAACTTATTTAACCACCAGTCTTTGTCAAACTTTTGGGTAGTCATTTTTTTGTGTTATTTTTCACACACATTGTACTTTAGGCATGGATTCTCAGTTCCTGTTATGTGTTACTGCCAAAAAACACCTCAATATGTGTTCAACAACATCTCCTGAGTACAGTGATACCACCCATGTATAGGTGTGTTGGGTTCTCTGGGGGCTAGAAGGCCTTATTTTTAGGAAGCGCATTCCATTTTTTACACTTCCCATTTTCACATCCCATGCACCCATGTTCTATTTAAGACATTTCTGAAGCCGGCCAATGTAATTTACCCCCATAAAACCCATATATTTTTGAAAAGTAGACATCCTAGGGTATTTCAAATGCAGGTGTTTTAACACTTTCCATACACTAATTCAACCACTAGTCTTTGTCAAACTATTGGGCATTCATTTCTTTGTGTTATTTTTCACATACATTGTACTTTAGACATGGATTCACAGCTCCTGTTATGTGTTACTACCAAAGAAGACACCAATATGTGGTCACCAACATCTCCTGAGTTCAGTGATACCACCTATGCATAGGTTTGGTGGCTTGTTTGGGCGGTGCAATGCCAAATGTCTGACATGTGTTTGTGATTTTTTTTCACATTTAACATATTTTCTTTGCCTATCGTCTTTTTTGGGGGTCTTTTAACATACCCCAATTTATTTGTTTTCCATAAATGTGATTATATTTAAAAAGTTGACCCCCCAAGGTATTATACATGGAGTGGTTTGATGACTTTGATGCAACCATTTTAGCCCAAAAAATTGGAGTAAGTATATGGTGGTAATTTTTCAATTTTCATTGTTACAGACACATTGCTTTTTTACTATGATTTAGGAGAGACTGTTGTAAGTTATTGCAAAAGAATACTTCAGGTTGTTTTCTGCAAGGCACCCTGAGTACACCTATGCCCCCCATGCATAGGTTTGCCAGGATTTTGGGAAGGTTATGTTACATGATTTTAGTTATTAAAAATGAGAGTATTTCTTCTGATAGGCCTATCTTTAGTTTGGGGCCTATCACATACCCCACTTTTATTTATTGCATTCAAAGTGTATATTTTTTAAATGTTGACACCCCAAGGTATTGTATATGGTGTGCTTTGATGCCTTTGAAGCAACCGTTTTAGCCAAAAAAATTGGAGAAAGTATATGGTGGTAATTTTTCAATTTTCATTTTTACAGACACATTGCTTTTTGACTATGATTTAGGAGAGATTGTTGTAAGTTATTGCAAAAGAATACTTCAGGTTGTTTTCTGCAAGGCACCCTGAGTACACCTATGCCCCCCATGCATAGGTTTGCCAGGATTTTGGGAAGGTTATGTTACAATTTTATGACTTGTGATTTTAGTTATTAAAAATGAGAGTATTTCTTCTGATAGGCCTATCTTTAGTTTGGGGCCTATCGCATACCCCACTTTTATTTATTGCATTCAAAGTGTATATTTTTTAAATGTTGACACCCCAAGGTATTGTATATGGTGTGCTTTGATGCCTTTGAAGCAACCGTTTTAGCCCAAAAAATTGGAGAAAGTATATGGTGGTAATTTTTAAATTTTCATTTTTACAGACACATTGCTTTTTGACTATGATTTAGGAGAGATTGTTGTAAGTTATTGCAAAAGAATACTTCAGGTTGTTTTCTGCAAGGCACCCTGAGTACACCTATGCCCCCCATGCATAGGTTTGCCAGGATTTTGGGAAGGTTATGTTACAATTTTATGACTTGTGATTTTAGTTATTAAAAATGAGAGTATTTCTTCTGATAGGCCTATCTTTAGTTTGGGGCCTATCGCATACCCCACTTTTATTTATTGCATTCAAAGTGTATATTTTTTAAATGTTGACACCCCAAGGTATTGTATATGGTGTGCTTTGATGCCTTTGAAGCAACCGTTTTAGCCCAAAAAATTGGAGAAAGTGTATGGTGGTAATTTTTCAATTTTCATTTTTACAGACACATTGCTTATTGACTATAATTTAGGAGAGACTGTTGTAAGTTATTACAAAAACATACTTCAGGTTGTTTTTTGCAAGGCACCCTGAGAACACCTATGTCCCCCATGCATAGGTTTGACAGGGGTTTTGGTTAAAAAAAAACAGGCCCAATTTTAGAAAAAAATAGAGTAGTGAAATGTAAAAATCTGGCACAGTAAAAGTAAAAAAAACAAAAAAAACATCTAACTGTAAACATAACCAAAAAAATATATATATATATATATATATATATATATATATATATGTAACAGCAAATGTATTTATTTTTTTAAAAATTGACCATTGTATGGTACCGCTTGAAGCAGTCCCCAATGCAGAGTGCAGGCTGTCCAGGGCAATCAGGACAGTAATATATGGTGTCCCTTCTCTTCCCCCTCTTGGTACAGACTCTGCATTTTTTTTGTGGTTTCTGCTTTGTGGCAGTAGGGGGGATTTTAAAAATAAAATGGGTAGCCCCAACTCTGCTCTCTCCCATCACCGCCCGGGGAGCAGGTGCATCATGGTACAAAATCCCCGTAATAATCTGGAGCTGAAACTGTAAAAAAGTCTTTTTAACTCTGGGGTTTGCTTTTTTGAACAACAAAAAAGCCTTGTGGGTTGCAATCTGCATTAGGTAAATTGCAACCTTTTTGTACCAGGCCCTTGTCTTCCGCATACTTAGGTAGGGCTGCAGCAGCTGATCAGCCAGATCAACCCCACCCATATGCCGGTTATAAGACTTGATGCACACTGGCTTCCTTATGATCTCAGCTCTGCCACGTACAGAAACCGCCACCGTCCTCTCTGTGTGGATGGTGGTAAGAAGGTATACATCCTTCTTGTCTCTGTACTTCAGTGCCAACAGCTCCTCTTGGCGCAGAGCTGAGGTCTCCCCCCTTCGTAGCCGGGTGCGAACAAGCTGTCCTGGGAAACCTGCGCGGTTCTTTTTAATTGTACCGCAAGCTACTGTATCAAAGCAATACAGTAGCTTGAACAAAAGGACACTTGTATAAAAATTGTCTAAGTACAAGTGATACCCTTTGTTCATTAGGGGTAATATCAGGTCCCAGACAATCTTGCCAGTGGTTCCCATATGTTCTGGGCAACCTGGAGGGTCAAGGTGGCTATCCTTTCCCTCATACACCCGGAAGGCCTGAGTATACCCAGTCTCGCTGTCACAGAGCTTATACACCTTTACCCCATATCTGGAGCGTTTGGAAGGAATATACTGCTTGAATCCCAGCCTTCCCTTATACTTCATTAGGGATTCATCAACGCATATATTCCTTCCAGGTGTATAAGCCTCTGCAAACCTGGCAGAAAAGTGGGTTATCAGGGGGCGGATTTTATACAGCCTGTCAAATTGGGGATGCTCCCTAGGGGGGCACAGGCTGTTGTCGCTGAAGTGCATGAAATGCAGAATCATTTCATACCTCTTCCTCGACATAGTCTGGGAGAAAATGGGGGTAGAGCAGATGGGGCTAGTACTCCAGTAGGAGCGAATGGAGGGTTTCTTTATGATGCCCATCAGCATAGTCAATGCCCAGAATTTTTTAAATTCTGGCACATTGATGGGGGCCCATTGCTGCTTTGCCAAATATGTTCCAGGCTTTGCAGCACGGAACTGATGGGCATATAAATTAGTTTGGGCGACAATGTTCCCCAATATATCATCGCCCAGAAACACTTCCAGAAACTGCTGGGGGCTAAAACCTGCCACATCTATATTTATGCCAGCATTTGCTGTGAAGGGTGGGATATCTGGCCTCTGGAGATGAGGCGTTACCCACTCTTCAGCAGCAATGGCAGCAACACGCCTCCTTCTGGCAGGGGGGCTAGCAGGGGGGCTGGCAGGGGGGCTGGCAGGGGGGCTAGCAGCCACAGATACATCACTATCAGTTGAGACTGCATCTAGTGATGTATCTGAGCACATGGCAGGGTCAAAATTGGGGTCTGAGTCAGAAATAGAGGCATCTGACTCTGATGCAAGGATGGCATACGCCTCCTCAGCACTATATCTTTTCTGTGACATTTTTGTATCTGTCACAGAAAACAATTACTAAAAAAAATTTAATTAACTAAATTAATTAACTAAATTAACTAGCAAAAAAGTACAGCTATGCTACTGCCAGTGATTTATAGCGATCACTGGCAAGCTAGAGGTTAATGGCTCTGAAAATTAAATTAACTAAATGTTTCTGAAAAGAGCCTTTGGGTTTTTAAAAAATTACAACAACAAAATTAACCCCTAAAAAAATGCACAGACAGCAAAAAAGTACAGCTATGCAACTGCCAGTGATTTATAGCGATCACTGGCAAGCTAGGGGTTAATGGCTCTGAAAATTAAATTAAATTAACTAAATTAATTAACTAAATTAACTAGCAAAAAAGTACAGCTATGCTACTGCCAGTGATTTATAGCGATCACTGGCAAGCTAGGGGTTAATGGCTCTGAAAATTAAATTAAATTAACTAAATGTTTCTGAAAAGAGCCTTTGGGTTTTTAAAAAATTACAACAAAATTAACCCCTAAAAAAAATGCACAGACAGCAAAAAAGTACAGCTATGCAACTGCCAGTGATTTATAGCGATCACTGGCAAGCTAGGGGTTAATGGCTCTGAAAATTAAATTAAATTAACTAAATTAATTAACTAAATTAACTAGCAAAAAAGTACAGCTATGCTACTGCCAGTGATTTATAGCGATCACTGGCAAGCTAGGGGTTAATGGCTCTGAAAATTAAATTAAATTAACTAAATGTTTCTGAAAAGAGCCTTTGGGTTTTTAAAAAATTACAACAACAAAATTAACCCCTAAAAAAATGCACAGACAGCAAAAAAGTACAGCTATGCAACTGCCAGTGATTTATAGCGATCACTGGCAAGCTAGGGGTTAATGGCTCTGAAAATTAAATTAAATTAACTAAATGTTTCTGAAAAGAGCCTTTGGGTTTTTAAAAAATTACAACAACAAAATTAACCCCTAAAAAAATGCACAGACAGCAAAAAAGTACAGCTATGCAACTGCCAGTGATTTATAGCGATCACTGGCAAGCTAGGGGTTAATGGCTCTGAAAATTAAATTAAATTAACTAAATGTTTCTGAAAAGAGCCTTTGGGTTTTTAAAAAATTACAACAACAAAATTAACCCCTAAAAAAATGCACAGACAGCAAAATGCAGCAAAAAAAAAAGTGCACCTATGCTACTGCCAGTGATATATAGTGATCACTGGCAAGCTAGGGGTTAATGGCTCTGAAAATTAAATTAAATTAACTAAATGTTTCTGAAAAGAGCCTTTGGGTTTTTAAAAAATTACAACAACAAAATTAACCCCTAAAAAAATGCACAGACAGCAAAATGCAGCAAAAAAAAAGTGCACCTATGTTACTGCCAGTGATATATAGTGATCACTGGCAAGCTATGGGTTAATGGCTCTGAAAAGAGCCTTTGGTTCTATATTTTTTAACAAATAAAAGAAATAAATCTCTCTCTCTGCTAAATACAGGTCTTTCTCTCTCTCCAACAAAATGGCAAGTGAGGAGAGGGAGGGAGATCCACACTGATCATAGTCAATATTTACAAATATTGACATGATCAGACAAATGGGGTATTTTATTATTATTTTTTTTTTTGGGTGGGAGGCTCAGATTGGGTGACCCTAGCTTGCCCCTATGATGATGCAGGCTAGGGACACCCCAAGAGGCCACATGATGCACTGGGCATCGCCATCTTGGATGCCTAGTGAAGGGGGAGGGGGGGGGCTATTTAGGGCTTTTTTTATATTTTAAACATTTTTTTTTTTTTATTATTTACCTTCATTTTATAACTAACTAAGTGCCTCGACCCACCGAGGCACTTAGCACACAAGCAGAGCATCGGAAGCGTGTCCGATCGCTTCCGATGCTCTGAAACACTGCCGGGCTCCACGTGGAGCGAAACCGGAAGTGATCACTCGTGGGGGAGTGATCAATCCGGTCCCGGCACTCGGGAACAGTATTGCAGGATGCCTAGACATCAAGGCAAGCCTGCAATACTGTTAGAGCAGCTGGAAGCGATTTCGATCGCTTCCAGTGCTCTGTTAAACCGACGACGTATGCCATACGTCCTCGGTCGTTAAGTGCTTTTTTTTTGAGGACGTATGGCATACGTCGTCGGTCGTTAAGGGGTTAACTTAACATAACTATTTTGCTGAAGCGAAATTATTTTTTTAACTAAGGAAAAAGAAACTAAACTAAACAATTTTTTTAGCGTTGCACACTTACTTTAACTTTTTATTTTCAGTTTTAAGTCAGGTCAACATTTCGGTCCACGCAACAACCTTTTTCAAGGTCTTGAAAAAGGTTCTTGTGTGGACCTAAAGGTTGACCTAATTTAAAACTGAAAATAAAAAGTTGTAGTAACAACATCATTGCAAAGTCCTGAAAGTTCCTCTTCTCTTATATATACATACACACAGTATATATAGTTTATGTTGTGTTTTAATTAAGTTTCTGTTTAGATTTCAATTCTCAATGTTGATTACCTTTAAAACAAAAAATTAAATTTTGCTGAAATCCGGTTTACTCGTGACCACAAAACTGCCAAATTTCAATTAAAGGGACAGTCAACACCAGAATTGTTGTTGTTGTTAAAGATAGATAATCCCTTAATTACCCATTCCCCAGTTTTGCATAACCAACACAGTTCTAATAATACACATTTTACCTCTGTAATTATCTTGTATCTAAGCCTCTGCAGACTAACTTCTTATTTCAGTTCTTCTGACAGACTTGCATTTTAGCTAATCAGTGCTCACTCCACGGTAAATTCACGTGCATGAGCTCAATGTTACCTATATGAAACACATGAACTAATGTCCTCTAGTGGTGAAAAACTGTAAGAATGCATTTAGATTAGAGGCGACTTTCAAGGTCTAAGAAATTAGCATATGAACCTCCTAGGTTTAGTTTTCAACTAAGAATACCAAGAGAACAAAGCAAAATTGGTGATAAAAGTAAATTGGAAAGTTGTTTAAAATTACATGCCCTATTTGAATCATGAAAGTTTTTTTTGACTTGACTGTCCCTTTAAATTGCTTAAGCCATTTTAAAGGTATTTAATGTAGCAAAAAGTGATGTTTTTTAAAAAAATTCCATTGGTTTATAATTGCAATTTGTTGTCAGTAATACAGCTAACATGGCTGAATGTATTTTCATAAAACTTAGCATGCTGATGATTAAGTTACCTATACAATGGAATGTGGCTACTGAAAACAAAATAAGGTAACATTTCTTCCTTTATTACATAGAAATATTCTTTGATATTTTCATGCTTCTAGTGATTCAACATAGAAAGTAATGAAGCTCTCTAGGATAGTGAATCTCACAGGATATAAATTCTCAGTTTATAGCAAATACACATTAAACTGAAATCTTTTCACTATGATTTAACTTGTACTTGCTTCTAGTAAAATTACTTTTATGTCAGATAAATAAGTGTATTGTGAACTTTAAATATAACTTAAGCTGCATACATATTGCTAGTTAAAAGGTCAGTAAACACACTGAGGTTTTTATATAAAGTGTTTAGTTATATCTAATGGAACAACTTTGCAATATATTTCCATTATTTAATTTGACCCACTTTCATGTAATTTAGCGCTGAAAAATTTGAGCAATTTCTAATTCTCAGAACTTTATATGTACCATGCAGTCTTCTCAATGCTAGCTGCTACATATCTGTTTATAAGTGGCTTTGTTAGATAACAACGGCAAAACAATTCATTTTATAGTAACAGTAACTGGCTTTATAAGGCAAATGGTGGGTGGATTTTGGCTTTTGAAATTTAACTGCATTAAAAATGATGTTAATTTGTTTTATAAATCTTAAGACTTGGCTGATATGATATTCTAAAGCAACACAGCAGAAACTTTCTTGTAATTACAAAGTGTTTACTGTCCTTTAAAATCAGTGAAACTTGCAGGTGTAAAATGCTTAGAGAATAGGGCTTGATTACATGTGGAGCACTAATGTTAGTGCTGTTGTGATAAGCAGTATAGCGTAACCGTGCTAATATTACATTACTACGTTATCACTTGATATTACATGTCCATGGTAAAATGCACTTTACGAGAGACAGGTTAGTGCGCCCAACTTCGATCACCTATACTTTCAATGGATACATTGCCCGATAAATAAAGCTCATATTACATGTTGAAAAATTAAAGACTGCACATGAGCGAAAGTCAAAATAGCGATTAAAGAATTGGCATGGCCCAAGACCTGAAGTTAAGTGTAAGGCTAAAATTTAAAGTGACACAAAACACAATATATATACATTTAACTAATGTATTACACTCATATGTACACTATCTAATAAAAAAATATTCAAATTAATATTAAAATAAACAAGTTATAAGGGTTAAAAGGTATATGGTATTTGATGAACTGATGAACTGGGTTGGGAAGGACTCAAAACATTTTATATATATTGAGGAGTATTTATATGTGTACATATACACTCACCGGACACTTTATTAGGTACACCTGTTCAATTGCTTGTTAAAAAAAATTGCTAATCAGCCAATCACATGGTAGCAACTCAATGTATTTAGGTATCTAGACGTGGTGAAAACGACTTGCTGAAGTTTAAACCGAGCATCAGAATGGGGAAGAAAGGGGATTTAGGTGACTTTGAACGTTGCATGGTTGTTTGTGTCAGGCGTGCTGGTCTGAGTTAGAATAAAGAGGGGGACCAATGGCACTACTTGATCTAATAAATAGACTCCTACCCTATCGGTATCAAAATGATATCAAAGGGATATTGAGGGGAGGTGGTGTGTATTATGTATAAAGTGCAAAATGATTAGTGGGCGAAGGATCGACACACAGGAATACACTGATAGCACTCACGAGTCTGGTAAAGATACAATTAAATGATAGTAATGGACCAAAGAGAACAAAAAGAACTCAGAACATTAAATCTAAAAAATAACTTTTAATATATCAAAGTTAAAAACAGGGAAGTTACTTTAAAATTACGACCAGAGGCATAAGGAGAGAATGTAAAGTGTGCTGATCAGAATTGCTGGAGGGAGACGTGAGCTACCTGGGAAGAGGGTATATCAATAAAAATAAAATTGAATGTAAATTAAATAGGTCCTCAGAGAACTACTCTAGCACAGCTATGCCACACTCCACAGTGTTTGCAGCGTCGCGCTCTGCCCTACCCTCCACACACACTGTCATGGCACTCTGGAGCTCCAAGGGGCGATGACATCACCCAAATATCCCAGATATGCTGCTGAGAAGGTACTGCTCGTCTTTCAGTGCCAATATGTAAGTAGAAAACATAGAAAACTCAGGCACATTCCGGATAAAAGGTCAAAGAGCTTTATTTTTCAAAAGTAAAAACAGGCAAAAGCATAGTTCAGTGTATCCACGCTGACACGGCTATATTTACTATCACACAGTGAATAAGGACTGCTGGAATCCTGTGGCAGACATGTTTCGTGCTAGGATAGAACTTGTTCACTGCTTACAGGATACCCAGACTCCTCTCTCCTTAAATAGGGATTTTCTTAAAGGTACATATACCCTATTAAATATGTCCTTATTGCTAGAACACTCAAATATGCAATTCAAAAGGTATACATGGTTACCTTTTGAATTACATATTTGAGTGTTCTAGCAATAAGGACATATTTAATAGGGTATATGTACCTTTAAGAAAATCCCTATTTAAGGAGAGAGGAGTCTGGGTATCCTGTAAGCAGTGAACAAGTTCTATCCTAGCACGAAACATGTCTGCCACAGGATTCCAGCAGTCCTTATTCACTGTGTGATAGTAAATATAGCTGTGTCAGCGTGGATACACTGAACTATGCTATTGCCTGTTTTTACTTTTGAAAAATAAAGCTCTTTGACCTTTTATCCAGAATGTGCCTGAGTTTTCTATGTTTTCTAGCACAGCTATGGATAGGAATAAGGTTCAGAGATACTGAATGGTTAATTCCATCTGGACGTATACTTAACAAAAAGCAAGGGAATGAAGTTGTTATGCTAATATGAAGAGTAAACCTCTTGAGACACTAGTGAAAGAACACATATACCTGCGGTCTACTGTCCTCCGGGTTTATACACATAAAAATGGGTGCAATAACTCAACACAGTTACAGCATACTAACCCTATCTAAATAGGGACAGCGTGGTAGTAAGTGTAACAGTGTAACTACGTGTTAGCACAATTGGTAACTATTGCTATAAGTTTCAGATCCCACAAGATATGTTGTGATTTCAATTATGTAACATAGTAACAAAACCACTTAAAGGGACACTGAACCCAATTTTTTTCTTTTGTGATTCAGATAGAACATGCAATTTTAAGCAACTTTCTAATTTACTACTATTATCAAATTTTCTTCATTCTCTTGTTATCTTTATTTGAAATGCAAGAATGTAAGTTTAGATGCCGGACCATTTTTGATGAACACACTGTGTTGTTCTTTCTGATTGGTAGATAAATTCACCCACCAATAAACAAGTGCTTTCCATGGTACTGAACCAAAAAATAGCTTAGATGCCTTCTTTTTCAAATAAAGAAATCAAGAGAACGAAGAAAAATTGATACTAGGAGTAAATTAGAAAGTTGCTTAAATTTGCATGCTCTATCTGAATCATGAAAGAAAAAATTTGGGTTCAGTGTCCCTTTAAGTCAAAAGGGGGAATTCTCTGACTGACTTATAAATAATAGAAAGTGGTAAGTGGGTTAATATGAGGAGTTATCTGTTTGAGACACTTATGGGTAGATATAATAAAGTGTGAGTGATTGGTGTCAACACATATACTGGCGGTGCATTAACCTAGTGGGTATTACACAAGGTGAGTGGGTATAATAGCTTTATGCCCTGTTGAAGCGTATAAGTCCTGTTACGAGATAAATCTCAGCAGTGAGATTGTGACACTTGGTAGAAAATGAAAGCTACATATTAATATAAATATCAACTGTTCCTAATAACTATTGGAACCCTTTGAAAAAGCCGGTTAGCGGCACAATTTGTCAGGGTTTTGGTGAGGAGTCTAGGGAGCTCCTGTGTTTTAGGTTAGCGTCCATGAGGGCATGAGAAGCGTTGTCTCTTATTAGATGTGCTCACTAACGGATTTTTATTAAAGTTGGAGACCTGATTTACCAATTATTATGCCGAGCTCAGTAGATCATTCAGCCAGCAGCCAGTTAGCTTTTGGGCTCAATTAGTCACTTCTCTAACGAGTACGGAGTCAAGAAGCTATATTGGATATTGCATGGGGTTGCAGTATATTTGATCTAAGATACTGGGGTCATATCATAACTTTACTATACAAAAACACGAGTTTTATCTAATATTAGGTACATTCGCATCTTGGTATACCAACCCAATCAGTCCCCGATACAAATAAGTTCATATACCAGAATTTCAGTAGAAGTTGACACATGGGGTAATTTAAGTGTGCGCAGCACATTCACTTACACTTCTCATTTAGAGATCTCCTCCATTTGATATAAGTGGTTCCTTTATTATGTTACACATGTTTAATTGCAATATATAGCGTGTGATCCAATAGCTATTAGTAACAGTTGATATTTATACTAATACGTAGCTTTCATTTTTTTACCAAGTGTCACAATCTCCCTGCTGAGATTTATCTCCTTACAGGACTTATACGCTTCAACAGGGCATAAAGCTATTGTACCCACTCACCTTGTGTAATACCCACTAGGTTAACGCACCGCCAGTATATGTTGACACCAATCACTCACACTTTATTATATCTACCCATAAGTGTCTCAAACAGATAACTCCTCATATTAACCCACTTACCACTTTCTGTTATTTATAAGTCAGTCAGAGAATTCCCCCTTCTGACTTAAGTGGTTTTGTTACTATGTTACATAAATGAAATCACAACATATCTTGTGGGATCTGAAACTTATAGCAACAGTTACCAATTGTGCTAACACGTAGTTACACTGTTACACTTACTACCACGCTGTCCCTATTTAGATAGGGTTAGTATGCTGTAACTGTGTATAGAGTTATCGCACCCATTTTTATGTGTATAAACCAGGAGGACAGTAGACCACAGGTATATGTGTTTTGCCATTATCACTCGTACCATATTACACTTTTTCACTAGTGTCTCAAGAGGTTTACTCTTCATATTAGCATAACAACTTCATTCCCTTGCTTTTTATTAAGTATACGTCCAGATGGAATTAATCATTGAGTATTTCTGAACATTATTCCTATCCATCTCAGGATTAATATATTAATCATACTTACATGATAGCTGTGCTAGAGTAGTTCTCTGAGTACCTATTTAATTTACATTCAATTTTATTTTTATTGATATATTCTCTTCCCAGGTAGCTCAGGCCTCCCTCCAGCAATTCTGATCAGCACACTTTACATTCTCTCCTTATGCCTCTGGTCGTAATTTTAACGTAACTTCCCTGTTTTTAACTTTGATATATTAAAAGTTATTTTTTAGATTTAATGTTCTGAGTTCTTTTTGTTCTCTTTGGTCCATTACTATAATTTAATTGTATATTTACCAGACTCGTGAGTGCTATCAGTGTATTCCTGTGTGTGGATCCTTCATCCAGTAATCCCTTTGGGCTCTTCTAAGTATTTCAAGAACTGCTGATTTACTGGGATTTTCACTCACAACCATCTCTAGGGTTTATAGAGAATTGTCTGAAAAAGAGAAAATATCCAGTGAGAGGCAGTTGTGTGGACGAAATTTGGCATAAACAGTATGAAAGCATGGATCCATCCTGCCTTGTATCAATGGTTCAGGCTGGTGGTGTAATGGTGTGGGGGATATTTTCTTGCACACTTTGGGACAATAAGTACCAATTGAGCATTGTTTAAACCCCATGGCCTACCTGAGTATTGTTGCTGACCATGTCCATCCCTTTATGACTACAGTGTACCCATCTTCTGATTGCTACTTCCAGCAGGATAATGCACCGTCACAAAGCTCAAATCATCTCAAACTGATTTCTTGAACATGACAATGAGTTCACTGTACTCCAATGACCTCCACATTCACCAGATCTCAATCCAATAGAGCACCTTTGGTAGGGTGACCATATTGCCGCTTTAAAAAGGGACACATATGAAAAATACATATGTCCGGGCTGTTTTTAGGGCTGTTTAAAGAAATGTTTTATATAAGAACCCTGACATATGTATTTTTCATATGTGTCCCTTCTTAAAGCAACAATATGGTCAGTCTAACCTTTGGGATGTGGTGGAATGGGAGATTTGCATTATGGATGTGCAGCCAACAAATCTGCAGCAACTGCGTGATGCTATCATGTCAATATGGACCAAAATCTCTGAGGAATGTTTCCAACACCTTGCTGAATCTATGCCACGGAGAATTAAGGCAGTCCTGTCAGGTACTAGCAAGGTGTACCTAATAAAGCGGCTGGTGAGTGTTTATGTGTATTCATGCATATTTGTGTGCATATATACATATATTTATACGTGTATGTATGTGCATTCACATATATATGTACACATATAAATACTCCCTCATATACAGTATATTAAAAGTTTTGAGTCCTTCTCAGTCTATCAGTTTGGTGATATGCCAACATTGACAGATCGGAGAAATTTGTTAATATATTTTGCTACACGTGGTTTAAAAACAGAAGTATGCTTACTCATAAATAAATAACTAATTTAACTGGTGTCATACAGTATGACAGTGTGTGGCTAACTAATGGCTGTTAGTTTGATTGAGTATTCTAAATACACAGAGGCTGGCATCATCAGCATTTAGATTATCCCTTGTATTTTACTTTACACCATTAATGTGTCAGATAACTGCTTATGACAAATAATTTACTACTTATACACATCAGCGCTGCAGGATGTTATAGTGGAATTGATGATCCATATCTTGGCCTTTTGCAATAATATTCAAGCATATAGGATGCAAGCACCTTAGGCTTGTTTATTCATTTTATTGAAACACCACATTTGTGGATCACAGCTGCAGTGTATAAGTGCCTATATTGTTTACTACACAGATACATGTGTTGAAACATAACATGACAGACCTCATCAAGGGTTATTTGAATTATTTTGAACAACTTCACACACATGTGGAGTCTGCTACAATAGTATCCATATAATATCAATTAGTAGAACAAGACTCTGGTCAATTTGCCAGGAACTGGTAAAAAAAAAAAAAAAAAAATCTCCACATAAAAATCTGTATTAAAGATTTTTCCTTTGATACATTGTAGCATGAATAATACACATACAACTGTGTCAGATATTAACTTCATATCTACTGTATCTGTCCAAAGGGAAAATGTAACAAATCATAACCATACTTGTAAATTCCGAAACAGCATTTGTGGAGTCGGAGCTCCTCTCATGTTCTCGTTTTAATAAACTACCACTAAATAATCACTTAGATACATATCTTTAACACAAGTTCCCAAAACAACAAACTATAATAAGCAAAACATTATTTCTCAAAATAAATAAAGCACAATTTAGTACAACTTTTGATGTTTAGATGCTATGAACGGGGTGGGGGTGGTGGAAAAAAAAGGGACACACAACACCAATCTCTCCCCTGGGTCCCCTCAATCTCCTAATCATCTGAAAACAATATTCTAGGTAGCATCCCCCTTTCTAACTACTGATGAACCCAGCTAGATGCCTTAAAATGTGAGGCGACCTGCCGTTGTGCCCCTATGGGTAATGAGTTAATGTACAATTACTATTTATTAAAAAAATGGCCAATCTGTTTTTTTTTTTAAGTTAAACTGTTCCACAATAATCTGGTATTGAACACTTTTAAGAAACTCTGTTATTTTGGGTCCTTTCCGACCTTTCCAGTTCTTTAATATCAAGTTCCTCCCAATCAGTATAAGTGAGTTAATAAATCTGACGTTAGGGATATTAGATGAATAGTTACATAGAAAGAATATCTGCAACAAATCAAATTTAAAATTAGTCCCCAATATCTTAATACACCAAAAATTAACTTTCTGCCAAAATTGTTGGATTTTTGGACATGCCCAAAAACAATGTATGATATCCGTGTTTCCTAATCCACACTTAAGGCATTTCCCTTGGTCTTGCGCCCATTTTGCCATTCTAGCTGCTGTGAGATAGGCCATATTTATTATCTTCATATGGGATGCTCTCCAGCTACTCAAGGCCAATGCTTTGGAAACAAGCACAGTACTGTGCAATATAATTTCTCTGTGTACATAAACCTTAAAGGGACACTGAACCCAATTTTTTTCTTTTGTGTTTCAGATAGAGCATGACATTTTAAGCAACTTTCTAATTTACTCCTATTATCAAAGTTTCTTTATTCTCTTGGTATCTTTATTTGAAATGCAAGAATGTAAGTTTAGATGCTGGCCCATTTTTGGTGAACAACCTGGGTTGTCCTTGCCGATTGGTGGATAAATGCAAAAAAGTGCTGTCCATAGATCTGAACCAAAAATAATGCTTAGATGTCTTTTTTTCAAATAAAGATAGCAAGAGAACGAAGAAAAATTGATAATATGAGTAAATTAGAAAGTTGCTTAAAATTGCATGCTCTATCTGAATCATGAAAGAAAAAAAATTGGGTTCAGTGTCCCTTTAACGTTAGTCCAGTTTACCCTTATGTCAGAAATGTTTCTTTCCCCATGAAATTTCAATAATACGTTATAGGTCCGGGAGATGGAGATCACCCCCTCATGATAATCTTTGATCGCAACTCCCAATTCCCTTGTATCTAAATCTATACCCGTTTCTTGACTCAAATTCCCTACCCAATGTCTGACCTGAAGGTAGGCATAAAAATTGGATTTTGGTAAATTATAATATCGAGACAGCTCCTCAAAGGACTTCACCATCAAAGCCTTATTTTCGCAGAGCTGACCTACATATTTAATTCCCTTCTTAGCCCATAGTGAAAAGACGGAAGTGCCTAATCCAGGGGTGAAGTCAGGATTACCTAACAATTAGAGAAACTCTGATTTGTGAAAATTTAATTTAATCTCAGTGTACGCTTTTTGCCATGCAAGAATATTATATTTAAATGTATAGAGTTGAGAGATGGTACTAGGGAGTTTGGCAACAGGGCAGTGCAAAATGAAGCAAAAGGAAAAATCAGACTAGCTTCCATATCATAAAACGTAACCAATTCCTTTTCTGAAATCCAATCTAATGCAAATTTACATAAAGCTGCATAGTTATACAGTTTAACGTTTGGGCATACCAAGCCACCGTATGATTTAGGTAAAGTTAATTTAAAGAGAGATATGCGTGGCATTTTCCCTGCCAAATAAATTGATTAAAAATCCTATTAAGAAAACAGAATTTATGTTTACCTGATAAATTTCTTTCTCCAACGGTGTGTCCGGTCCACGGCGTCATCCTTACTTGTGGGATATTCTCTTCCCCAACAGGAAATGGCAAAGAGCCCAGCAAAGCTGGTCACATGATCCCTCCTAGGCTCCGCCTACCCCAGTCATTCGACCGACGTTAAGGAGGAATATTAGCATAGGAGAAACCATATGGTACCGTGGTGACTGTAGTTAAAGAAAATAAATTATCAGACCTGATTAAAAAAACCAGGGCGGGCCGTGGACCGGACACACCGTTGGAGAAAGAAATTTATCAGGTAAACATAAATTCTGTTTTCTCCAACATAGGTGTGTCCGGTCCACGGCGTCATCCTTACTTGTGGGAACCAATACCAAAGCTTTAGGACACGGATGAAGGGAGGGAGCAAATCAGGTCACCTAAATGGAAGGCACCACGGCTTGCAAAACCTTTCTCCCAAAAATAGCCTCAGAAGAAGCAAAAGTATCAAACTTGTAAAATTTGGTAAAAGTGTGCAGTGAAGACCAAGTCGCTGCCCTACATATCTGATCAACAGAAGCCTCGTTCTTGAAGGCCCATGTGGAAGCCACAGCCCTAGTGGAATGAGCTGTGATTCTTTCGGGAGGCTGCCGTCCGGCAGTCTCGTAAGCCAATCTGATGATGCTTTTAATCCAAAAAGAGAGAGAGGTAGAAGTTGCTTTTTGACCTCTCCTTTTACCTGAATAAACAACAAACAAGGAAGATGTTTGTCTAAAATCCTTTGTAGCATCTAAATAGAATTTTAGAGCGCGAACAACATCCAAATTGTGCAACAAACGTTCCTTCTTTGAAACTGGTTTCGGACACAGAGAAGGCACGATAATCTCCTGGTTAATGTTTTTGTTAGAAACAACTTTCGGAAGAAAACCAGGTTTAGTACGTAAAACCACCTTATCTGCATGGAACACCAGATAAGGAGGGGAACACTGCAGAGCAGATAATTCTGAAACTCTTCTAGCAGAAGAAATTGCAACTAAAAACAAAACTTTCCAAGATAATAACTTAATATCAACGGAATGTAAGGGTTCAAACGGAACCCCCTGAAGAACTGAAAGAACTAAATTGAGACTCCAAGGAGGAGTCAAAGGTTTGTAAACAGGCTTAATTCTAACCAAAGCCTGAACAAAGGCTTGAACATCTGGCACAGCTGCCAGCTTTTTGTGAAGTAACACCGACAAGGCAGAAATCTGTCCCTTCAGGGAACTTGCCGATAATCCTTTTTCCAATCCTTCTTGAAGGAAGGATAGAATCCTAGGAATCTTAACCTTGTCCCAAGGGAATCCTTTAGATTCACACCAACAGATATATTTTTTCCAAATTTTGTGGTAAATCTTTCTAGTTACAGGCTTTCTGGCCTGAACAAGAGTATCGATAACAGAATCTGAGAAACCTCGCTTCGATAAAATCAAGCGTTCAATCTCCAGGCAGTCAGCTGGAGTGAAACCAGATTCGGATGTTCGAACGGACCCTGAACAAGAAGGTCTCGTCTCAAAGGTAGCTTCCAAGGTGGAGCCGATGACATATTCACCAGATCTGCATACCAAGTCCTGCGTGGCCACGCAGGAGCTATCAAGATCACCGACGCCCTCTCCTGATTGATCCTGGCTACCAGCCTGGGAATGAGAGGAAACGGCGGAAACACATAAGCTAGTTTGAAGGTCCAAGGTGCTACTAGTGCATCCACTAGAGCCGCCTTGGGATCCCTGGATCTGGACCCGTAACAGGGAACTTTGAAGTTCTGACGAGAGGCCATTAGATCCATGTCTGGAATGCCCCACAGCTGAGTGACTAGGGCAAAGATTTCCGGATGGAGTTCCCACTCCCCCGGATGCAATGTCTGACGACTCAGAAAATCCGCTTCCCAATTTTCCACTCCCGGGATGTGGATAGCAGACAGGTGGCAGGAGTGAGACTCCGCCCATAGAATAATCTTGGTCACTTCCTCCATCGCTAGGGAACTCCTTGTTCCCCCCTGATGGTTGATGTACGCAACAGTCGTCATGTTGTCTGATTGAAACCGTATGAACTTGGTCCTTGCTAGCTGAGGCCAAGCCTTGAGAGCATTGAATATCGCTCTCAGTTCCAGAATATTTATCGGTAGAAGAGATTCTTCCCGAGACCAAAGACCCTGAGCTTTCAGGGATCCCCAGACCGCGCCCCAGCCCGTCAGACTGGCGTCGGTCGTGACAATGACCCACTCTGGTCTGCGGAATGTCATCCCTTGTGACAGGTTGTCCAGGGACAGCCACCAACGGAGTGAGTCTCTGGTCCTCTGATTTACTTGTATCTTTGGAGACAAGTCTGTATAGTCCCCATTCCACTGACTGAGCATGCACAGTTGTAATGGTCTTAGATGGATGCGCGCAAAAGGAACTATGTCCATTGCCGCTACCATCAACCCGATCACTTCCATGCACTGAGCTACGGAAGGAAGAGGAACGGAATGAAGAATTCGACAAGAGTCCAGAAGCTTTGTTATTCTGGCCTCTGTTAGAAAAATCCTCATTTCTGAGGAATCTATAATTGTTCCCAAGAAGGGAACCCTTGTTGACGGGGATAGAGAACTCTTTTCCACGTTCACTTTCCAGCCGTGAGATCTGAGAAAGGCCAGGACGATGTCCGTGTGAGCCTTTGCTCGAGGGAGGGACGACGCTTGAATCAGAATGTCGTCCAGGTAGGGTACTACTGCAATGCCCCTTGGTCTTAGCACCGCTAGAAGGGACCCTAGTACCTTTGTGAAAATCCTTGGAGCAGTGGCTAATCCGAAAGGAAGCGCCACGAACTGGTAATGTTTGTCCAGGAATGCAAACCTTAGGAACCGATGATGTTCCTTGTGGATAGGAATATGTAGATACGCATCCTTTAAATCCACCGTGGTCATGAATTGACCTTCCTGGATGGAAGGAAGGATAGTTCGAATGGTTTCCATCTTGAACGATGGGACCTTGAGAAATTTGTTTAAGATCTTGAGATCTAGGATTGGTCTGAACGTTCCCTCTTTTTTGGGAACTATGAACAGATTGGAGTAGAACCCCATCCCTTGTTCTCTCAATGGAACAGGATGAATCACTCCCATTTTTAACAGGTCTTCTACACAATGTAAGAACGCCTGTCTTTTTATGTGGTCTGAAGACAACTGAGACCTGTGGAACCTCCCCCTTGGGGGAAGTCCCTTGAATTCCAGAAGATAACCCTGGGAGACTATTTCTAGCGCCCAAGGATCCAGAACATCTCTTGCCCAAGCCTGAGCGAAGAGAGAGAGTCTGCCCCCCACCAGATCCGGTCCCGGATCGGGGGCCAATATTTCATGCTGTTTTGGTAGCAGTGGCAGGTTTCTTGGCCTGCTTTCCCTTGTTCCAGCCTTGCATTGGTCTCCAAGCTGGCTTGGCCTGAGAAGTATTACCCTCTTGCTTAGAGGACGTAGCACCTTGGGCTGGTCCGTTTTTACGAAAGGGACGAAAATTAGGTCTATTTTTTGCCTTGAAAGGCCGATCCTGAGGAAGGGCATGGCCCTTACCCCCAGTGATATCAGAGATAATCTCTTTCAAGTCAGGACCAAACAGCGTTTTCCCCTTGAAAGGAATGTTTAGTAGCTTGTTCTTGGAAGACGCATCAGCCGACCAAGATTTCAACCAAAGCGCTCTGCGCGCCACAATAGCAAACCCAGAATTCTTAGCCGCTAACTTAGCCAATTGCAAAGAGGCGTCTAGAGTGAAAGAATTAGCCAATTTGAGAGCATTGACTCTGTCCATAATCTCCTCATAAGGAGGAGAGTCACTATCGAGCACCTTAATCAGTTCATCAAACCAGAAATATGCGGCTGTAGTGACAGGGACAATGCATGAAATGGGTTGTAGAAGGTAACCCTGCTGAACAAACATCTTTTTAAGCAAACCTTCTAATTTTTTATCCATAGGATCTTTGAAAGCACAACTATCCTCTATGGGAATAGTGGTGCGTTTGTTTAAAGTAGAAACCGCTCCCTCGACCTTGGGGACTGACTGCCATAAGTCCTTTCTGGGGTCGACCATAGAAAACAATTTTTTAAATATGGGGGGAGGGACGAAAGGAATACCGGGCCTTTCCCATTCTTTATTAACAATGTCCGCCACCCGCTTGGGTATAGGAAAAGCTTCTGGGAGCCCCGGCACCTCTAGGAACTTGTCCATTTTGCATAGTTTCTCTGGGATGACCAAATTTTCACAATCATCCAGAGTGGATAATACCTCCTTAAGCAAAATGCGGAGATGTTCCAATTTAAATTTAAATGTAATCACATCAGATTCAGCCTGCTGAGAAATGTTCCCTAAATCAGTAATTTCTCCCTCAGACAAAACCTCCCTGGCCCCCTCAGATTGGGTTAGGGGCCCTTCAGAGATATTAATATCAGCGTCGTCATGCTCTTCAGTAACTAAAACAGAGCATCCACGCTTACGCTGACAAGGGTTCATTTTGGCTAAAATGTTTTTGACAGAATTATCCATTACAGCCGTTAATTGTTGCATAGTAAGGAGTATTGGCGCGCTAGATGTACTAGGGGCCTCCTGAGTGGGCAAGACTCGTGTAGACGAAGGAGGGAATGATGCAGTACCATGCTTACTCCCCTCACTTGAGGAATCATCTTGGGCATCATTGTCATTATCACATAAATCACATTTATTTAAATGAATAGGAATTCTGGCTTCCCCACATTCAGAACACAGTCTATCTGGTAGTTCAGACATGTTAAACAGGCATAAACTTGATAAGAAAGTACAAAAAACGTTTTGAAATAAAACCGTTACTGTCACTTTAAATTTTAAACTGAACACACTTTATTACTGCAATTGCGAAAAAACATGAAGGAATTGTTCAAAATTCACCAAACTTTCACCACAGTGTCTTAAAGCCTTGAAAATATTGCACACCAATTTTGGAAGCTTTAACCCTTAAAATAACGGAACCGGAGCCGTTTTAAGCTTTAACCCCTTTACAGTCCCTGGTATCTGCTTTGCTGAGACCCAACCAAACCCAAAGGGGAATACGATACCAAATGACGCCTTCAGAAGTCTTTTATAAGTATCAGAGCTCCTCTCACATGCGACTGCATGCCATGCCTCTCAAAAACAAGTGCGCAACACCGGCGCGAAAATGAGACTCAGCCTATGCTTTGGGAAAGCCCCTAAAGAATAAGGTGTCTAAAACAGTGCCTGCCGATATTATTATATCAAAATACCCAGAATAAATGATTCCTCAAGGCTAAATAAGTGTTAATATCAATCGATTTAGCCCAAAAAAGGTCTACAGTCTAAATAAGCCCTTGTGAAGCCCTTATTTACAATCGTAATAAACATGGCTTACCGGATCCCATAGGGAAAATGACAGCTTCCAGCATTACATCGTCTTGTTAGAATGTGTCATACCTCAAGCAGCAAAGGACTGCAAACTGTTCCCCCAACTGAAGTTAATTGCTCTCAACAGTCCTGTGTGGAACAGCCATGGATTTTAGTTACGGTTGCTAAAATCATTTTCCTCATACAAACAAAATTCTTCATCTCTTTTCTGTTTCTGAGTAAATAGTACGTACCAGCACTATTTGAAAATAACAAACTCTTGATTGAATAATGAAAAACTACAGTTAAACACTAAAAAACTCTAAGCCATCTCCGTGGAGATGTTGCCTGTACAACGGCAAAGAGAATGACTGGGGTAGGCGGAGCCTAGGAGGGATCATGTGACCAGCTTTGCTGGGCTCTTTGCCATTTCCTGTTGGGGAAGAGAATATCCCACAAGTAAGGATGACGCCGTGGACCGGACACACCTATGTTGGAGAAAGGACATATCTTTTTTATACAGAAGAAGAGGAAAATTCTGAAGAAAGTAAAGCAGTTTGGGAAACAAAATAGCTTTGATTAACATGATCCGAGCAGTAATCGAGATTGGAAGGTTACCCCATCTCTGTAATTTTGCATTAACTTCCTTAATTCATTTCACAAAGTTTAATTCATACCATAAACTTGGATTATTACTCAAGGGGATACCCAGATATTTAATCTGTTGAGTTTCCTGAAAAGGGTTAGAGATTACATATAGTGGCTTGTATATCCATAATAGTTCAGATTTATCATAGATAATTTTATATCTGGAAAATGAACTGAACAAATTACAAATCCGTAAAACCTGAGGGATAGAGTCTGCTGTGTTACTAAGAAATAGCAGAAAATTGTCTGCAAAAAGAAAAAGCACCATCTTTTGTCTTCCTATACTGATACCTTGTAGTTCCTGTCTCAAGTATATCGCTAGAGGTTCCAGTGATAAGTTAAAAAGTAATGGAGACAGTGGGCACCCTTGTTGAGTACCTCTCTTTAAAGAGAACCTTTCTGTGAAGCCCCCATTTACTATCGCCTAGATTTAGAGTTTTGTTGGTAAAGACCCGCGTAGCTAACTCTGCTTTTTTTCCCAATGCACCCTTAAGACAACGCTGGTATTTAGAGTTGTCTGAAGGGCTGCGTTAGGCTCCAAAAAGGGTGCGTTGAATGTACCACCACTTCAACCCTCAATACCAGCATTGCTTACAGTAGCGGTAAGCTGGCAAAACGTGCTTGTGCACGATTCCCCCATAGGAAACAATGGGGCAGTTTGGGATAGTATAGGGAGATCTTCAGGGGGGTAGTGTTAGTTTTATTTAAGGGGGGGTTGGGTTAGAGTAGGAGTATGTGGGTGGTGGGTTTTAATGTTGGGGGGGGTTGTATTTTTTTTTACAGGCAAAAGAGCTGATTACTTAGGGGCATGCCCCGCAAAAAGCCCTTTTAAGGGCTGGTTAAAGAGCTGGTTACTTTTTAATTTAGAATAGGGTAGGGACCTTTATTATTTTCGGGGGCATTTTATTTTATTAGGGGGCTTAGAGTAGGTGTAATTAGCCTAATATTCTTGTAATCTTTTTATTTTATTTTTTTTGTAATTTAGTGGGGGTTTTTTTTTGTAATTTAGTTTAGTTTATTTAATTGTATGTAATTGTAGGTAATTTATTTAATTAATTTATTGATAGTGTAGTGTTAGGTTTAATTGTAACTTAGGTTAGGATTTATTTTACAGGTAATTTTTGTAATTATTTTAACTAGGTAGCTATTAAATAGTTAATAACTATTTAATAGCTATTGTACCTAGTTAAAATAAATACAAAGTTGCCTGTAAAATAAATATAAATCCTAAAATAGCTACAATATAATTATTTGTTAGATTGTAGCTATATTAGGGTTTATTTTACAGGTAAGTATTTAGTTTTAAATAGGAATACTTTAGTTAATAAGATTTAATTTATTTCGTTAGATTAAAATTATATTTAATTTAGGGGGGTGTTAGGGTTAGGATTAGACTTAGCTTTAGGGGTTAATACATTTATTAGAGTAGCGGCGAGGTCCGGTCGGCAGATTAGGGGTTAATACTTGAAGTTAGGTGGTGGCGATGTTAGGGAGGGCAGATTAGGGGTTAATACTATTTATTCTAGTGTTTGCGAGGCGGGAGTGTGGCGGTTTAGGGGTTAATACATTTATTATAGTGGCGGCGAGGTCCGGTCGGCAGATTAGGGGTTAATAAGTGTAGTTAGGTAGCAGCAACGTTGGGGGGGGGGGGCAGATTAGGGGTTAATAAATATAATATAGGTGTCAGCGATGTTAGGGGCAGCAGATTAGGGGTTCATAGGGATAATGTAGGTGGCGGCGATGTGCGGTCGGCAGATTAGGGGTTAAAAATATTTATTATAGTGGCGGCGATGTGGGGGGACCTCGGTTTAGGGGTACATAGGTAATTTATGGGTATTAGTTTACTTTAGAGCACTGTAGTTAAGGGCTTTATAAACCGGCGTTAGCACATAAAGCTCTTAACTACAGCCTTTCCATGGTCGGTAGGAGTCTTGATGGTATAGGGTCTACCGCTCATTTTAGCCAAGACTCTAAATACCAGTGTTAGGAAGATCGCATTGAAAAGATAGGATACGCAATTGGCGTAAGGGGATCTGCGGTATGGAAAAGTCGCGGCTTAAAAGTGAGCGGTATACTCTTTCCTGCCTGACTCTAAATACCAGCGGGCGGCCAAAAGCAGCGTTAGGACCCCTTAATGCTGCTTTTGACGGCTAATGCAGAACTCTAAATCTAGGTGTATGATTGCTGAAAGTGGAGCCCGATAAAGCTGCCTAACAAATTCTTGGAAAACTCCTATTAATCCAAACCCTTCCAGAGATGTAAAAAGGTGATCCCAAATAATAGAATCAAATGCTTTCTCAGCATCTTCCGTGAGAATAGCAAGATCCGGCTTAACATGGAACCTTTTACCCGTGATTTTATTCCAACAGAAGACTAGTACCAATTTTAGCTTGCGTAGATTTTTAACTGGGTTCCTGCCTGTCATAAAGCCCATCTGGTCTGAATGTATAATATAATCTAGGCAAGGTTTCAGTCTATTAGCAATAATTAGATGTGTCAAAGAGTGGTGATTGGGATTTGTTTTCAATAAAATATTAATTGAATAGCGAGCATAGATTAAAAGGGATCAAATCAATAAGTAATTTGTCAAATTTGGCTGTCAGAGACTCTGGTCTAGGAGACTTTTCCAATTTTAACTTTTTTATAATATCAACTATTTATGTTACTGTAATAGGTTCACTTAGCCTCTGGAGATCGGCATTCTCAATTTGAGGAAGATTGACATTGTGCCAGAACTGTTTTTTGTTATCTAAGTTGATCTAGCTTGGTGACTACAACTCTTGAAAAAACTTAAAAAAGTCTTCTTATCTCCAAAACATCAGTGAATCTATTGTTCTTATATTTCAAAGAAGCTATACATTTCTTCTGCTGCCTGGTTTTAGAGATCTTAGCCAAATATTTAGCTGAGGTACCTTGTATACCTGAAAAGAACGCTTTCTGTTTTTGTTCCTCTAGAATCGAATATTGTTTTAAGTATAGATCCCACTCTGTTTTATTATCTTTATACTTATTCCTTAAACCACGATTTGAAATGAACATTATTAATGAGGTACTGTGGAAAAAACAGTCTACCATTGTTTGTTGAATAAAAATCTCTCAGGTCTATCTCTAAAGAAATGATGGCATGGTCTGAGACAACTATTTCCTTAATACTTGATTTAATCCCCATCATATGTTTTGCAACTAAGAAGAAATCTATTCTAGAAAAGGACCTATATACTTTAGAAACACATGTGTACTCTCTGCAATCCGGATTTTGTGCTTGCCAGATGTCTTTAAGTGCCAGTTTCTGACACAGCCTCTGCAATATTTCTGATTCTCTATTTTTCCTAGGAGTATATCTCACTTTGGATCTATCTAGGATGTGTGAGAAGGCCATATTAAAATCACCAACAATCACTATATTTTTCCCAATATACGGGAACAGTTTCAGACAAAGACCCTCCTAGAACTCTTTTTCCACCACATTCGGCCCATATACATTACAAAATACAAACTGGTTCCAATGTATTTCCACTTCTACAATTTGATATCTCCCTTCTATATCATAATCTTCTAAAACTATATGGTAGTTTAACTGTTTATGGAACAAAATGGCTAGACCTCTTTTCGTCTTATTATAAGGGGTAAACACCACCTCTCCCAACCATTTACATCTAATCTAAATAGCTTCCAGGGGCTTAAGATGTATCTCTTCAATAAAAGCTACATCTGGGGTTTGAGCCCCTAAATGCTTTTAACATTAGCTTCCTTTTAGTAGGGGACAAGATCCCTCCAATATTCCACGATACTAAATATAATTTAACCATTCAACTTTAAGACAAGGGAAGCCAAGGGGAAGGAGAGAAGGAAGGGGGAAAAACAAACAAACCCCCATATTTCTTATTAGACCATATAAACCGGTTTCCAGGTTTCTTATGTAAAGGTCACCTAGTTAAAATAAAGGGACTCACCCTTTCACTTACATAGCTATACCTTGCATTTGGTTTCAAGAAATACATAAACCATACATACAATAAAAATGAAAAATCCAACATAACCCTTTTTATATACTTAGTAACATCAAATCAATCTAATATCTAAACCTGTATTCCACGCCATAACTATGGAAAAAGGCCTGTACTTCCTTAGCTTTATTAAAAGTAAGAAAGTCACCATCTTAATCCAAAATGATTTTGGCAGGATATACTAGTCTTGCCTTCAAATTGGCCTTGATCGGTTTGGAAAAAATGGCACCATTTCCCTGTGTTTAGCCTGTGTATCCACAGATAAGACCTGGAATAAGAGTACCTTATTGGTCCCTATCATGATGTTGTTGTTTTTACGGTAGAGCCTAAGTACGTATATGGAACTTTTACTGTAAGTTCAAAAATCTAATTATTACCACTCTTGGCTTAACTGATCCATCAGGATTCCTTCACACTATACCCAGTCTATGAGCTCTTTCTATCAGAATCCTTAAATTGTCTGAATTGCTACCCACTAATTGGGGCAATTTAGTAGATACAAACCTTAATGGATCCTGGAATTCCCCTGTCTCTGGTAGCCCAATAACCCTAAGGATATTACGCCGGGACCTATCCTCTAATTCTTCTATTCTGGAGTGCAAGCAGTTTAACTTACTATCTTGGCAATTAATATCCTGTTTCTGGGCTATGGATCTATCTTCCAGGTCTGAGACTCGTGTTTCTAATTCCTTCATATGTGTTTAGAACTGGATGACTTCACTGGTTAGGGAAGCCATTTCCTGTCTTAGGGACTAAAACTGTGGCATTAAAAGTTCTGAGATCTGTTGTAGTAGCACAGTGGTGTCCAAATTGCCCATACTTATCTCATTATGTGCTTCTATAGAGCTATCATTGGTCTTAAGTTTTTTCTCTGACTGGGTGGCATGACGGGTGAATTAGATTTAGAATGTGAAATAAATCTTTCCATAGGGAAAGAAAAGTGAAAAGGACACTATCCACACACTTATCATGGGGAAAAAAAGTACAAAAACGTCAAGTGTAATCAGAAAAACTGGTTACCTATACTAGAAAACAAGTGAAAAAACACAATTTATGCTTACCTGATAAATTTATTTCTCTAGTGGTGTATCCAGTCCTCGGATCATCCATTACTTATGGGATATTCTCACTCCCAAAAGGAAGTTGCAAGAGGACCCACAGCAAAGCTGTTATATAGCTCCTCCCCTCACTACCATATCCAGTCATTCGACCGAAAACAAGCAGAGAAAGGAGAAACCATAGGGCGCAGTGGTGACTGTAGTTTAAATTTAAAAATAACCTGCCTTAAATGATAGGGTGGGCCATGGACTGGATACACCACTAGAGAAATAAATTTATCAGGTAAGCATAAATTGTGTTTTCTCTAGTAAGGTGTATCCAGTCCACAGATCATCCATTACTTATGGGATACCAATACCAAAGCTAAAGTACACGGATGAAGGGAGGGACAATCAGGCACTAAAACGGAAGGTACCACTGCCTGTAAAACCTTTCTCCCAAAAATAGCCTCCGAAGAAGCAAAAGTACCAAATTTGTAGAATTTTGAAAAAGTATGAAGCGAAGACCAAGTCGCCGCCTTGCAAATCTGTTCAACAGAAGCCTCATTTTTAAAGGCCCAAGTGGAAGCCACAGCTCTAGTAGAATGAGCTGTAATTCTTTCAGGGGGCTGCTGTCCAGCAGTCTCATAGGCTAAGCGTATTATGCTTCTTAGCCAAAAAGAAAGAGAGGTTGCCGAAGCCTTTTGACCTCTCCTCTGACCAGAGTAAACAACAAACAAAGCAGATGTTTGTCGAAAATCCTTAGTAGCTTGTAAGTAAAACTTTAAAGCATAAACTACGTCCAAATTGTGTAATAGACGTTCCTTCTTTGAAGAAGGATTAGGACACAAGGATGGAACAACAATCTCTTGATTGATATTCTTGTTAGATACCACCTTAGGTAAAAACCCAGGTTTGGTACGCAGGACTACCTTATCAGAATGAAAAATCAGATAAGGAGAATCACATTGTAAGGCAGATAACTCGGAGACTCTACGAGCCGAGGAAATAGCTACCAAAAAAAGAACTTTCCAGGATAAAAGTTTTATATCTATGGAATGAAGAGGTTCAAACGGAACTCCTTGAAGAACCTTAAGAACCAAGTTTAAGCTCCATGGTGGGGCAACAGGTATGAACACAGGCTTGATTCAGACCAAAGCCTGACAAAATGCCTCAATGTCTGGAACATCTGCCAGACGCTTGTGTAAAAGAATAGACAGAGCAGAAATCTGTCCCTTTAAGGAACTAGCTGACAAACCTTTTTCCAAGCCTTCTTGGAGAAAAGATAATATCCTAGGAATCCTGACCTTACTCCACGAGTAACCCTTGGATTCACACCAATAAAGATATTTACGCCATATTTTATGGTAAATTTTCCTGGTGACAGGCTTTCGTGCCTGTATTAAGGTATCAATGACCGACTCGGAGAAGCCACGCTTTGATAAAATCAAGCGTTCAATCTCCATGCAGTCAGTCTCAGAGAAATTAGATTTGGATGGTGGAAAGGACCCTGAAGTAGAAGGTCCTGTCTCAGGGGCAGAGTCCATGGTGGAAAGGATGACATGTCCACTAGATCTGCATACCAGGTCCTGCGTGGCCACGCAGGCGCTATTATAATCACCGATGCTCTCTCCTGCTTGATCTTGGCAATCAGTCGAGGGAGCAGAGGAAACGGTGGAAACACATAAGACAGGTTGAAAGACCAGGGCGCTGCCAGAGCATCTATCAGAGTCGCCCTGGGGTCCCTGGACCTGGATCCGTAACAAGGAGCTTGGCGTTCTGTCGAGACGCCATGAGATCCAGTTCTGGTTTGCCCCAGCGATGAATCACTTGTGCAAACACCTCCGGATGGAGTTCCCACTCCCCCAGATGAAAAGTCTGTCGACTTAGAAAATCCGCCTCCCAGTTCTCCACACCTGGGATATGGATAGCTGATAGGTGGCAGGAGTGAATCTCTGCCCAACGAATTATCTTTGAGACTTCTAACATCGCTTGGGAACTTCTTGTTCCCCCTTGATGATTGATGTAAGCCACAGTCGTGATGTTGTCCGACTGAAATCTGATGTACCTCAGAGACGCTAACTGAGGCCAAGCCTGAAGAGCATTGAATATCGCTCTTAGTTCCAGAATATTTATTGGAAGAAGAGACTCCTCCTGAGTCCACGATCCCTGAGCCTTCAGGGAGTTCCAGACTGCACCCCAACCTAGAAGGCTGGCATCTGTTGTTACAATTGTCCATTCTGGCCTGTGAAAGGTCATACCTTTGGACAGATGGACCCGAGATAGCCACCAGAGCAGAGAATCCCTGGTCTCTTGGTCCAGATTCAGTTGAGGGGACAAATCTGTGTAATCCCCATCCCACTGACTGAGCATGCATAGTTGCAGCGGTCTGAGATGTAAGCGTGCAAACGGCACTATGTCCATTGCCGCTACCATTAAGCCGATTACTTCCATACACTGAGCCACCGAAGGTCGCAGAATGGAATGAAGAATCTGGCAGGAATTTAGAAGCTTTGATAACCTGGACTCTGTCAGGTAAATTTTCATCTCTACAGAATCTATCAGAGTCTCTAGAAAGGAAACTCTTGTGAGTGGGGATAGAGAACTCTTTTCCTCGTTCACCTTCCACCCATGCGATCTCAGAAATGCCAGTACTATGTCCGTATGAGACTTGGCAATTTGAAAGTTTGACGCCTGTATCAGGATGTCATCTAAATAATGGGCTACTGCTATGCCCCACGGCCTGAGGACCACCAGAAGGGACCCTAGAACCTTCGTGAAGATTCTTGGGGCTGTAGCCAACCCGAAGGGAAGAGCTACAAACTGGTAATGCCTGTCTAGAAAGGCAAACCTGAGAAACCGATCATGATCTTTGTGTATCGGAATGTGAAGGTAAGCATCCTTTAGATCCACTGTAGTCATATATTGACCCTCCTGGATCATGGGTAGGATGGTACGAATAGTTTCCATCTTGAATGATGGAACTCTTAGGAATTTGTTTAAGATCTTTAGATCCAAAATTGGTCTGAATGTTCCCTCTTTCTTGGGAACCACAAACAGATTTGAGTAAAAACCCTGTCCTTGTTCCTCTTTTGGAACTGGATGGATCACTCCCATAACTAGGAGGTCTCGTACACAGTGTAAGAATGCCTCTCTCTTTATCTGGTTTGCAG
Source organism: Bombina bombina (assembly GCF_027579735.1). NCBI lineage: Eukaryota > Metazoa > Chordata > Amphibia > Anura > Bombinatoridae > Bombina > Bombina bombina. The sequence continues at coordinate 1,236,910,966 of NC_069500.1, read as the reverse complement.
ATAACTGTGAAAGGTGAAATCTCCCTATGGGGGGAGAAGCTTTGAAGTCCAGAAGATACCCCTGGGATATAATTTCCAACGCCCAGGGATCCTGAACATCTCTTGCCCATGCCTGGGCGAAGAGTGAAAGTCTGCCCCCCACTAGATCCGTTACCGGATAGGGGGCCGTTCCTTCATGCTGTCTTAGAGGCAGCAGCAGGTTTTTTAGCCTGCTTACCTTTGTTCCAGGTCTGGTTTGGCCTCCAGACCGTCTTGGACTGAGCAACAGTTCCCTCTTGTCTTGCATTAGAGGAGGTTGATGCCGCACTTGCCTTGGAGTTTCGAAAGGCACGAAAATTAGACTGTTTGGCCCTGGATTTGGACCTGTCCTGAGGAAGGGCGTGACCTTTACCTCCAGTGATATCAGCAATAATCTCCTTCAAACCAGGCCCGAATAAGGTCTGCCCCTTGAAGGGAATGTTAAGCAGCTTAGACTTTGAAGTCACGTCAGCTGACCATGATTTGAGCCATAGCGCTCTGCGCACTTGTATAGCAAAACCAGAATTCTTAGCCGTTAGTTTAGTCAAATGAACAATGGCATCAGAAACAAAAGAATTGGCTTGCTTAAGTGCCCTAAGCTTGTCAAGTATGTCATCCAATGGAGTCGCTACCTGTAAGGCCTCTTCCAGAGACTCAAACCAGAATGCCGCAGCAGCAGTGACAGGGGCAATGCATGCAAGGGGCTGAAGGATAAAACCTTGTTGACAAAATATTTTCTTAAGGTAACCTTCCAATTTTTTATCCATTGGATCTAAAAAAGCACAACTGTCCTCGACAGGGATAGTGGTATGCTTTGCTAAAGTAGAAACTGCTCCCTCCACCTTAGGGACTGTCTGCCATAAGTCCCGTGTGGTGGCGTCTATAGGAAACATTTTTCTAAAAATAGGAGGTGGAGAGAACGGCACACCTGGCCTATCCCATTCCTTAGAAATAATTTCTATAAACCTTTTAGGTATTGGAAAAACATCAGTACACACCGGCACTGCATAGTATTTATCCAGTCTACACAATTTATCTGGCACTGCAATTGTGTCACAGTCATTCAGAGCAGCTAAAACCTCTTTAAGTAGCATGCGGAGGTGTTCAAGCTTAAATTTAAATGTAGAAATCTCAGAATCAGGGATTCTCCCTGAATCAGAAGCATCACCCACAGACTGAAGTTCCCCTTCTTCAGCTTCAGCATATTGTGAGGCAGTATCAGACATGGTTCTTAAAGCGTCAGTATGCTCTGCATTTCGTCTAACCCCAGAGCTATCTCGCTTACCTCTAAATTCAGGTAGTCTGGCTAATACCGCTGACAGTGTATTATCCATGACTGCCGCCATGTCTTGTAAAGTAAACGCTATAGGTGCCCTTGGTGTACTTGGCGCCATTTCAGCGTGAGTTCCTTGAGCGGGAGTCAAAGAATCTGACACGTGGGGAGAGTTAGTCGGCATAACTTCCCCCTCGCTAGATTCCTCTGGTGATACATTTTTAAAGACATAATATGATCTTTTTTACTTAGAGTGAAGTCAGTACAATCGGTACACATTCTGAGAGGGGGTTCCACCATGGCCTTTAAACATAATGAACAAAGAGTTTCCTCTATGTCAGACATGTTTATACAGACTAGCAATGAGACTAGCAAGCTTGGAAAACACTTTAATTCAAGTTAACAAGCAAATATAAAAAACAGTACTGTGCCTTTAAGAGAAACAAATTTAGTCAAAATTTGAAAAACAGTGAAAATAGGCAGTTACACAAACAAAATTTTTACAGTGTATGTAATAGGCTAACAGAGCATTGCACCCACTTGCAAATGGATGATTAACCCCTTAGTTCAAAAAACGGATCAAAAAAACGACAGACGTTTTTTAACAGTCCCAGCAAAATGCCACAGCTTTACTTTGGCTCCTACCTTCCCCAATAAATGTTTTTAGGCTCTTTAGAGATGTCCTGTAGCATGCAGGGGACTCTTGAGTAAAACTGGATGTCTCAGTCTGTAATTATAACTGCGCAAAAAAGCGCTAAAATAGGCCCCTCCCACTCATATTACAGCAGTGGAAAGCCTCAGGAAACTGTTTCTAGGCAAAAATACAGCCAGCCATGTGGAAAAAATTAGGCCCCAATAAGTTTTATCACCAAGCATATATAAAAAAACGATTAAACATGCCAGCAAACGTTTTATATAGCATATCTATAAGGGTATTACCCCTGGGAATAAGCATGATACTAGTCATTATTAAATCACTGTATTCAGGCTTAACTTACATTTATCAGGAATCAGCAGCATTTTCTAGCATTTCCAATCCTAGAAAAACATCATAACTGCACATACCTGATAGCAGAATAAACTGCACGCCATTCTCCCCCTGAAGTTACCTCACTCTTCAGACATGTATGAGAACAGCAATGGATCTTAGTTACATACTGCTAAGATCATAGAAAAACTCAGGCAAATTCTTCTTCTAGCTCTGCCTGAGAAACAATAGCACAACTCCGGTACTATTTAAAATAACAAACTTTTGATTGAAGAAATAAACTAACTATTTTTCACCACTTTCCTCTAACAACCTCCATGCGCGTTGAGAGTTGCAAGATAATGACTGGATATGGTAGTGAGGGGAGGAGCTATATAACAGCTTTGCTGTGGGTCCTCTTGTAACTTCCTGTTGGGAGTGAGAATATCCCATAAGTAATGGATGATCCGTGGACTGGATACACCTTACTAGAGAAACTTGTGCAAGAAGCAAGAACAAAAGAAAACAACAGAAAAGGGGAAGGAACACCAATCACAACGTGAGATTTGTGAATGACAGTGAGTGTATGTGTATGTGAATAGATGGTTAGTGAATGAATATACCTATGTAGTGTACAGAGGTATTAACTGGTAAGTGTAAACTTAGTGTTGGTTACATAAGTGTGTTATCATGCCACTTATTAACACTTATTCTTGTTAGGTAAAAAATTGTAATACTATTACATTAAATTGTAGCAACTTCAATGATCAATATTCAACTGCTGCCTATATAGTCTAGGGCCTTAAAGCGATGGTAAACTCTCCCATTTATGAAAACAGATCTGGAATGTTAGTGATATTTTAGATGGAATTCAATTTATTAGTTGTTATGAAGATGTGCTATTTAATATAGATATGAAATTCAAATTCCCCGCGCTCCGCCATCCACTTCAAAAGTAATTTTTTCTGTAAACTAAAGATTTAAACTGTTCTCCAATCAACGTTCTACACTTAAAGGGACATAATACTCATATGCTAAATCACTTGAAACTGATGCAGTATAACTGTAAAAAGCTGACAGGAAAATATCACCTGAGTATCTCTATGTAAAAAAGGAAGATATTTTACCTCACAATTTCCTCAGCTCACCAGAGTAAGTTCTGTGTAAAAAGTTATACTCAGCTGCTCCCAGCTGCAGGTAAAAAAATTTAAAAAATGAAGAAATGAACAGCAGCCAATCAGCATCAGCAGTGCTGAGGTCATGAACTCTTACTGTGATCTCATGAGATTTGACTTAACTCTCATGAGATTTCATAGTAAGCTTCCTTTACCTGATTGGTGAAATAATATGAGAGTGCACAATGCTCATCCCTTCAGCTGTCCTAGGACAGACACACTAAAATGCTGCTTAGAAATCCTTTACAATGGGAGGTGGCTACTGAGGAACTTTTGAGGTAAAATATCTTTCTTTTTTACATAGAGATGTTCAGGAGATATTTTCTAATCAGCTTTTTACAGCTATGCTGCATCACTTTCAAGTGTTTAAACATTTGGGTATTATGGCCCTTTAAGGTACTTTAGCTTAAAGCACTGTAGCTAGAGCACTGATAAGACAACAATTCAAAGCATTAGCTCACAGAAAAATTTACTTTTGAAGTGTGCAGCGTAGAGCTGTGTCTTTGAATTTCATATCGATATTAAAAAGTAACTTATAGCGCATTTTCATTAAACTCCATCTAAAATATCATTTACATTTCAGATCTGTTTTTATAAAGGGGAGAGTTTTCCATCACTTTAATAGTTGCAGCTATAGTATTTGATCTTGAACTCAACCACAGTAGCTTGATTTTAGATATTCAGGCTATGAAATATATTTAACACATGTAGTTAACCTGCTATTGATTCATAAACATTGCCTTGCAAGATCTATACACTTTATTTCTATTGCTCCTATAATATTCATTCCTGTACATCATTGGAATAAATACTCAAAGGCATTATATTAGCACCACTCCTATATTTTAAACATTTTAAATATTTTTACTTTGTAAATAAAGGTTATGTTTTTTAAGCAGTCTGCCTACACAGGCATTGGTCATGAGTACTTAGCAGCATCCTAAAGTTATTTTATCCTACCAAATTAAACTTAAGCCTACATTACATACATCTGCACACACACATTCTTTCCCTTTCCCACACATTACTCCTTCTTACCATGACAGTAGTAACCTTCCCAGTGCAGAGAAAATCTGTGAATGGAGGAAGAGCGGGCAAGACAACTCTGAGGCCCACGCATTGTCTATAGCAGGGCCAGATTGGGCAGCCGGGATACCGGGAAAAATCCCAGTGGGCCGCCGGCCAGCAGCTCAGCTGGGCTGGTTCAGCTGCTGCAGTAGAGACTGTCTGAGAGAAGAGAAGCAATTTTTTGATGAGATGCGGCTGCTGATATATATTGTGAACGATTGTGATTATAATATGTTGTGTTGCAACTTGCTTTAGGCTAAGGGCAGGAGGCAGTGGCACGTCAGTAGACTGTCTGTGTCTTTAATTCTACTACTTAAAATTCTTCAGGTTCACTTCTAACTGTATAACCAATAATAACCTAACCAGCCGGCCGCAACCGCAAAGCAACCAATCATCAGACAGACTGAGCCTGTGTCTGTCACTCACAACTGCTAATTGGATGATGAGTCCTCCAGGGAATGCGGGGGTAGGCCAGGCCGGTCAGGCCAGAAAGTGACTGACTTCATCACACGTCACGATGTCACACGTGACATAGTGGAGCGTCAGTGAGCCGTCTAGTTGAGTAAGTTGGAGCAGGCCATGTGGGGTAACGTGTGTGCAGTGTGTGGGATCAGATGGACGATGGACATTTACAGCCGGCAACGCAGAGACTGAGTCTGAGAACATACACCACCAGCTCACCGGGCAACATTACACAGTGTGACTCCCCTCCTCACGCTGAGCTTGCAGGCAGGAAGTGTGTAGCAGCAAGCCAAACGAGCTGCTGAAGAGGACAAGACAGAGCTGCTGAGAGAAGGAATGACCTACCACAATCTGGTGCTTTTACGGTAAGTATATTTTTATTTTTTATTTTCTTCAAGGCACTGAGGACAGATGATTAGTAACTGAAATTCCCCTCTTGTGTTGTTGCTGATTCACCGGTGCACCTGACCGGTCACTAGGGATGGGCGAATGTGTAAATTTTTGAATTTCGAATGTAGAACGAATGTTATTACCGAAATTCGAATTATAAATCCGAATGTTGATAAGAACGAATATTCTTAAATATTCTAAAATCGAATGTTATTTACAGTTTTCGAATGTCACTTTCGAATTCGAATGTTTATAATTATATCGAATGTCCACATTCGAAATTTCGAATTTAACATTTTATTTAACAAATACTATTCAGAAGTTCAATAGTTCATGTGGTAGGGCGGGAATCTAGTAAATTGATACATAATAGATACAAATATATAATTTCGAATGTTTCTATATAGAATATTGCATAATTCGAATATTACATTTAAAGAAAAAGCATTAGAAATACTATTACAATATAAATTCGAAATTTTCGAATATAATCATAAAATTCGAAATCGAACATTCGAAAATCGAATGTTAGAATGTTATGTATACATTTGAGATTCGATTCGAACGAACGAATGTGTTAAAATTTGTGCCGTTTTTCGAATGTTGCGAAACATTCGCCCATCCCTACCGGTCACCCCTCTGACTATGCTTAATGCTTTGCTCTGCACTGGCTTTCCTCTCCGTTTTGAAAGCCCAACCTCTGCTGCAATATTCAGTGCTATGTTCGGCAGAGGAGTTATTAAGAGTAACACAGACTGTCAGTGTCAGTCTGCACTGCAGCTATCACTATAAGGCTCTATTGGGAGAATAACTCCTCTGCCAACATAGCACTGAATATTGTAGCAGAGGTTGGGCTTTCAAAACGGAGAGGATAGATTAGCCACTACATGAGGTAATGACGAGAGATTTGACTGACTGTGTGTGTATTTTTTCTTGCTGCTCAATAGCAGGCAAAATGACAGGTAATGTGTCTGTCTACAGCATACCCTTTCACTTCGTGCTACAGAACGGCATTTTAAATGTAACTAATTTATCTTCTTTACTAGGCAAGTTGCTATGACTCATTGGGGGAACGGTGTGGGAGTGCAACTTGGAAGATATGCTACATTTCAGTGGAACTAACCAACATTAAAGACCAGATGCACCACACAGAATAATATAAAAATTCACTTTGCAGTTTGTGTATATTTTTTATTTTAAAAGCCCTAAATGTATGCCTTTAAACTTTATGTATAAACTAACATGGATTCTACAAAAACGTGATGGCTTGTTTAGCTTTTAAAGCTAATAGTATGTAAGACACAGTTGTTCTGCCTAGACAAAATGTCACTTTCTAACACAGTGTGAGGAGGTGAGGGAGGGTGTCCTTTACATTGCCGTGGAGTTTGGGCCGGAGGGGGGCAAGGCTGAGACAGGAGGTGGGGCTGAGTAAGGGGTGGGGTTTAACCTTTGAGGGGCGGGGCTGATCCTTGGGGGGGCTGGGCTGGTCCATATAAATTTCCATGGCCGGTCTGATTTCCCAGTCCAGCCCTGGTCTATAGTGGTTGGGAGGAGCTGCTGAGGGGCCGTATGACTGCAGCTTAAGAGTCTGAGCCAGAGATACCAGGAGGAGAAGAGACTACTGTTGCATCTTTTGAAAGGCAGTCGTGTAAGTATAAAATATCTTTAGTATTTGAATAATTTTTTTTTATTAAAAAATATCTTGCTTTAAAGGGATTATACATTTTAAAAAAGTTTTATCAGGGGGATGAATGAAAGGTTATTACATAGGTAATTGAAAGTTACATTTATAAAAATTTAATTTTCATAATTCAAATAGAGAATAAAACTTTACAAAGTTTAAAAATTCCATTATATCATCTTTAATAATTACTATTGTTATACAATGTTATCACATTAGGAATCTGTTTTTAAACAAAGGGTACCAATGGTATACACTATATATTGCAATCTAAAGGACATCACTTCTGCTCTTCTGTTGTAGAGGGACACGTCAACTAGCTAATTAAAGAAATCATTCTTTTTGGTTTTAAACAGAAACATGTTTGATTTTTTTTTTGGCAAAACATATTCTCAAATACTACTGGTCCCTTGCTAATGATCCAATCAGAAGCAATTTCATCTGTGTGACTAGTGCTGCTGAGGACTCCGGACTAGCAGTTTTATGTGGGTACCGAGGCGCTCTTCTACTATGGCCTTAACCTCACTGCTTGATTAAAACATAGAGACTAACACATTTTTTACGTTCAAACAAGTTTTGTGAAATTGCACTGAAAAACAAATGCCTATTCCCCAAATCAATTGCATATATTATTAGACATTCTTCAGTCTCAGATAGATTTATTAGCATTTTTAAAATTTGAAACATTCTTCTGTTTTCTATAATCTCAAATGTGTTAGCAGGGATTTATGTAATGATCATTTGTGCATGAGTGATGAAACAAATATAAAATTAATTGATTCATTGCTGATTGGTAGCTACATTTAGCCAACAATCATCAGGCGCTACCCAGGTGCTGAACCAAAAATGGGCCGGCTCCTTAGCTTACATTAAGGCTTTTTCAAATAAAAATAGCAAAAGAACAAAGAAAAATTTATAATAGGAGTAAATTTGAAAGTTGCTTAAAATTGCATACTCTGAGTTTTGTGTCCCTTTAAACCTTCATTTTTAAGTAAGTTAACACATAATAAATACAATTCACAACTAATAAAGAGAATATCGTATATTTTAATAAGGTATTAGTTGGTATTATATGCTATATATGCTAGTACAGTAAACTATATCTAAAGCCAATCTATAACAAATATGGCCAATAATTTTGCATCCCTCTCACCACCTGACTCTGCACTTGGAGTCTTCTGTTGGTGTACAATGTAAAAGTAGACCTTACAGCCCTCATTTGTTCTCTGTCTGCTCCTTCCCCTTGTGGTGCAGACATTTATAAGTCATGACATTTATGAAAGTGTTAGATATTGCATAAATATTATATCATGCCAATTATGTTATACGGATATTGGATGTAGAGGCGCAGGTCTTTATGTGATATCCTTTTCTGGTGCTTTCACACTGAGGAGTAAAAAACTTGGCTTGTGATTTGTATAAGTCAACACCAGATATTTAGTGCAGTATACTTACTCCGAAAAATTCAGAGTTCAGCCTCTTCAGATAAGATCTTTAACAAATGGCAAAGGTTGATTTTTCTTTTTGGTGTGGGTGTATCTGTAGGTAATGAAGGTTACACTGAAAAAGGTTGTATCCCACAGTGTATATAAAGTGCAATATACTCACTCCGAGTAATTCGGAATCCGGCTCCTCAGAAGGGTTGTAACTGTAGTTGTATATACTTCCAAAAAAGGCAGCAAATAAAATACTTAAAGTCACTTCCAAATTTTTATTGCTCTTGAAAAAGACGATTCTATCGTTGAAAAATAAGAGCTTTTTATTTGTCAAACTGACATGTTTTAATAAATATTTGTTTTTCTACAACAAGTATTTTATTTGCTGCCTTTTTTGGAAGTATATACAACTACAGTTACAACCCTTCTGAGGAGCCGGATTCCGAATTACTCGGAGTGAGTATATTGCACTTTATATACACTGTGGGATACAACCTTTTTCAGTGTAACCTTCGTTACCTACAGATACACCCACACCAAAAAGAAAAATCAACCTTTGTCATTTGTTAAAGATCTTATCTGAAGAGGCTGAACTCTGAATTTTTCGGAGTAAGTATACTGCACTAAATATCTGGTGTTGATTTATACAAATCACAAGCCAAGTGTTTTACTCCTCAGTGTGAAAGCACCAGAAAAGGATATCTCATAAAGACCTGCGCATCTACATCCAATATCCATTTACCTATAATCAGTCCTTTGGGAGAGACTGATAGAAGGCAGCAGTCATTATAGAGGGGAGTACTATTCTCTAATTATTCTTGTCATCCTGTACAGTTTGTTGTTTTAACATCTAGCATATCTGTATAGCAATAAGGAACCAATTATGTTATACAACATATATTTTTAAGAGGTTGGACATTTAGGCCTAGATTACTAGTGAAGTACAAAATTGCGCTTTCGCAAGCGAGATATTTGCGCTCCACTCAGTAATACCAGCGCACGCAAATGGGTGCTGGTATAACAAGTTAGGCACAATCTCGTTCCCATTACATGGAAGTTTTGCGTTCACCAGAGAGTGCTTCCATAGGCTCCAATGGGAGTCTCATTCTCATCCCTATAGCAGAGAACCTAGCGCAGCGAAGGGGGTAAGTCACACAGCGATGGGCAGCAACGTGTAAATATATATGTATATGAATATATAAATAAATATTTATGTGTTTATATGTGTATATACACATATTAACACATAAATATATATATGTATATAAGCATATATATTTACAGCGAACACACAGTCCCCATAAACCGAAATGTAAAGGCACTGACCTCTAGTTAATTTTTGGAGTGCTAATGGTGAGCTCACGGTAGCATTAACCAGCCACTTGTAATGGGTGGTTATTTATTGTGTTCCTATAAACGGGCCAATCTGCTCATTTACAAGCCCGTGATAAATTAGCGCTCCACTTGTACTCTAGCCCTATATGTTGTTAAAAAATGTAGTGTTGTTGTACTGTCAAATAGTTTTTATTGTTGTGTAGCACTTTAAAATACATGCAAATAACCGTCATGGACTATGTTAATTATTACTCAAAAAACTACCTCAAGGTATGGCTTATGGACTGTGTTATGCCATATTTGCGATTCGATCATAGATTGCATTACTTATTGCTCAAAAAACTACCTCCAGGCATGGCTTATGGACTGTGTCTTTAATTGCTTAAAGGTCAACATCCTTGTTAGGCTTATGGACTGTGTTATGCCATATGTGGGGTTAAATCATGCATTGTGTTACTTATAGCTCAAAAAACTACCTATAGGTATGGATTATGGACTGTATTATGTCATATTTGGGATTCAATTATAGACTTTGTTAATTATTGCTCAAATCTACCTCCAGATATGGCTTATGGACTGTGTTATGCCATATGTGGGATTCAATCATAGACTGTGTTACTTATTGTTTGAAAAACTACCTCCAGTTATGGATTATTGACTGTGTAATGCCATATTTGGGATTCAGTCATGGACTGTGTTACTTATTGCTCAAAAAACTACCTCCAGGTATGGCATATGCACTGTTTTATGCCATATTTGGGATTAAATCATGGACTGTGTTATTTATTTCTCAAAAATCTACCTCCAGGTATAGCTTATGGGCTGTGTTATGCCATATTTGAGATTCAATCATGGACTGTGTATTTAGTTGCTCAAACACCTACCTCCAGGTAAGGCTGATGGACTGTATTATGTCATGCTCTAACACAAACACTTGCTCTCATGGAGTGTTTTTGTTTAAATGCAGTCTATGGGGGATAGATGGCTGATCGTGCAAAGAAAATTGTCATATGTTTTGTTAATGCAATTGTCCTATGCAACTTTAGCCTGATGTTTATTAAATATTTTTCTTTTTACAATTTGATTTAATGTGGTGGTAACATGTTTTTGAATTGAGGTGATTTTGCAAAGCTAATCTATGGCCAAATGTAAGTTATTATTTAGTGGGCATTAGTAGAGCTAGCGCCTCTGAATCTTGAATACATTCACTATGTAATGTATGTACTAGTATAATTATAGATGTTGGTGGTGGTGTGCACATATTTTTTTTTATTTTTTTTTATGAGTGTCTTTAATATTCATATCACAGGTATTCAATAAAAAAAAAAACATATAACTGAATATAAATATTTGACATGAAACTTTTGTTGTCATCTTATTTAAATGTCTTAAATAAAAAAGTTGAAAGTAATTTGTGTTGTGATAGTCTTCATCTACATGTTAATAAAAAGATTTGACATGATAACTGTATTGTCTTTTTTATATATATATATATATTTTTTTTTTAATTTCTTTACATATGTTACACATATATTTTAAACATACGTAGTCCTAACACTTTTTCCCCTTTGATTAAAGACCTTCTTTCTTTAACAAATGTTTCAAACACGTTGTGATTGCCTGGTAAGTTATGAGTTAAAAAAGGCTTGTATACAAGTAATGATACTTATTTGCTCTTAACAAATGTTCAATCATTTGTATACAAGTAATGATACTTATTTGCTCTTAACGAATGTTCAATTAAATATATTGTTTAAAAAATAAAAAAAAATCAACTTCCATATATGGTTGCATATAAAGGTTGTGATTTTAATTGGATCATTACATCTAAATAATTGTTTAATAAGATAAACATTTATCTTATAAACAAATAAATTGTTTAATAAGATATCTGTTGATTCCCATATATGGTTAATACAATAATTGAATAATTAACTCTTAACAATTGTTTAATACAATATATGGTTAGAAACATCATATCCACCATATATGGCAGTGAACAATTGTTGAGATGTAATGATTCTTTTTTTTGATTGATGAATAAAAAAAATGCACACTCATGAGTGTTGCTCTTTTGCTCAATTTTATTACATAAACTGTTTATATTTTACAAAATTAATTAAATATAGACAAATTAGTAAATAATTTATTCGGTTAATTAGGTTTATTTTGATGTGGGGGTTTAGGGGTTAATTAGTTAATTAGGTTTATTGTGATGTGGGGGTTTGTCGGTTTAGGGGTTAATAGGTTCATTAGGTTTATTGCGTTGTGGGGGTTTGGCGGTTTAGGGGTTAATATTTTAATTATGTTATTTGCGGATTAGGTGTTAATTACTTTATTATTTTGGAATGTTTGCGTTTTCAATGTTTGTTAATACTTCGTGTGGGATTTTAGTTTTTTTTTGTTATACTTCATGTGGGCGGTAAGGTTTTTTATGTTATACTTCGTGCCGACAGTTAGGTTTTTTTATATTTCTTATGGGCAGTTACGTGTTTTTTCGTTGTTTTGTGCAGGCTGTTGCGTGTTTTTTTTCCGGAAGGCTTCGTTTGCCTACGCTGCATACAGGTGGATTCTTTTGGCTGCATGCAGCCAACATTCTTTTGGCTGCCTCGCACAGCCAACATTCCTTTTAGGATACGTGCACAACTGGCGACACTGATGGACACATTACAAACGCGATTATAGTATAGATTTGAATTAAATATTACATATAAAGATAGCATTAGAAATATTATTACATTAAACAAATGTTAGAATGTTGTACAGACATTCAAAATTCGTAAAGAATGAACAAATGTGTTAAAATTTTTCAAATGTTGCAAAACATTTGCCCATCCGTACTCCTATGCACTTAAATATGACTATATATGTATACATATGTCTTAATGTGTCTATATGTGTATATATGCCTGTAAATACATATATACACATATAAATACATAAATATAGTAAATATGTACACACAAATAAACATATATATATTTAGACATGTATATGCATGTATCTCTATGTTAAAGGGATATTCTGGTTAAAATTGAAATGCACATAGATGAATTACATCTTTGAAACACATTTGTAATATACATGTATTGGCAAAAATACTTCTAGTAAAAGTTATCACTGTATTGTGTTAGCATTTTTCTCTGCACATGCATGTGAAGTATAGCTAGATATTCTCAGTGCACCCGCATTTTAGATACTGCAGCTGCTCAGAGCACCAGTGTACAGCTATTAACAAATGCAGTCATTATCAGATGGTACAAGCACCGTAGGCTCTCTGAGGCTCTCATGTGCTTTGTTTAAAATGCACGGTGCATACTTAAATACACTTTTGCAACAGCTAAAGCTTATTTTCGAAGTATGTTTGCTAATACATATATATTACAAAAATAATTCTATTTAAAACTGAAATGCATCTATGTGGATTCCAATGTTGTCTGGAATGTCCCTTTAAAGCCCTTTGCAGACTTTTTTTCTAACACCTGAGGTCTCATATCTTTGAGCTCTTATAACTTTTTTATGCAATACTTTCTTAAAAAATATTTGTATAACACAATGTTATTATGAGTGCAACTGCACTGTGTAATGTATTTTTTATCACCTAGATTTGGAGTTTGGCGTTAGCCGTGAAAACCAGCGTTAGAGGCTCCTAACGCTGGTTTTAGGCTACCGCCGGTATTTGAAGTCACTCAAAATAGGGTCTAACGCTCACTTTTCAGCTGCGACTTTTCCATACCGCAGATCCCCTTACGTAAATTGTGTATCCTATCTTTTCAATGGGATCTTCCTAACTCCGGTATTTAGAGTCGTGTCTGAAGTGAGCGTTAGACATCTAACGACAAAACTCCAGCCGCAGGAAAAAAGTCAGTAGTTAAGAGCTTTCTGGGCTAACGCCGGATCATAAAGCTCTTAACTACTGTACTCTAAAGTACACTAACACCCATAAACTACCTATGTACCCCTAAACCGAGGTCCCCCCACATCGCCGACACTCGAATACATTTTTTTAACCCCTAATCTGCCGACCGCCACCTACATTATCCTTATGTACCCCTAATCTGCTGCCCCTAACACCGCCGACCCCTGTATTATATTTATTAACCCCTAACCTGCCCCCCACAACGTCGCCTCCACCTACCTACACTTATTAACCCCTAATCTGCCGACCGCAAAGCGCCGCCACCTACGTTATCCTTATGTACCCCTAATCTGCTGCCCCTAACACAGCCGACCCCTATATTATATTTATTAACCCCTAATCTGCCCCCCTCAACGTCGCCTCCACCTGCCTACACTTATTAACCCCTAATCTGCCGACCGGACCTGAGCACTACTATAATAAAGTTATTAACCCCTAATCCGCCTCACTAACCCTATAATAAATAGTATTAACCCCTAATCTGCCCTCCCTAACATCATCGACACCTAACTTCAATTATTAACCCCTAATCTGCCGACTGGAGATCACCGCTATTCTAATAAATGTATTAACCCCTAAAGCTAAGTCTAACCCTAACACTAACACCCCCCTAAGTTAAATATAATTTAAATCTAACGAAATTAATTAACTCTTATTAAATAAATTATTCCTTTTTAAAGCTAAATACTTACCTGTAAAATAAATCCTAATATAGCTACAATATAAATTATAATTATATTATAGCTATTTTAGGATTAATATTTATTTTACAGGTAACTTTGTATTTATTTTAACCAGGTACAATAGCTATTAAATAGTTAAGAACTATTTAATAGCTAAAATAGTTAAAATAATTACAAATTTACCTGTAAAAGAAATCCTAACCTAAGTTACAATTAAACCTAACACTAGACTATCAATAAATTAATTAAATAAACTACCTACAATTACCTACAATTAACCTAACACTACACTATCAATAAATTAATTAAATACAATTGCTACAAATAAATACAATTAAATAAACTAGCTAAAGTACAAAAAATAAAAAAGAACTAAGTTACAAAAAATAAAAAAATATTTACAAACATAAGAAAAATATTACAACAATTTTAAACTAATTACACCTACTCTAAGCCCCCTAATAAAATAACAAAGCCCCCCAAAATAAAAAAATGCCCTACCCTATTCTAAATTACTAAAGTTCAAAGCTCTTTTACCTTAACAGCCCTGAACAGGGCCCTTTGCGGGGCATGCCCCAAGAAATACAGCTCTTTTGCCTGTAAAAAAAACCATACAATACCCAAGCCCCCCAACATTACAACCCACCACCCACATACCCCTAATCTAACCCAAACCCCCCTTAAATAAACCTAACACTAAGCCCCTGAAGATCATCCTACCTTGTCTTCACCTCACCGGGTATCACACCGATCCGTCCAGAAGAGCTCCTCCGATGTCCTGATCCAAGCCCAAGCGGGGGGCTGAAGAGGTCCATGATCCGGCTGAAGTCTTCATCCAAGCGGGGCAGAAGAGGTCTTCCATCCGATTGAAGTCTTCATCCAAGCGGCATCCATCCGGAGCGAAGCGGCAGCATCCTGAAGACCTCCACCGCAGAACATCCATCCTGGCCGACGACTGAACGACGAATGACGGTTCCTTTAAATGACGTCATCCAAGATGGCGTCCCTTGAATTCCGATTGACTGATAGGATTCTATCAGCCAAACGGAATTAAGGTAGGAATATTCTGATTGGCTGATGGAATCAGCCAATCAGAATCAAGTTCAATCCGATTGGCTGATCCAATCAGCCAATCAGATTGAGCTCGCATTCTATTGGCTGTTCCGATCAGCCAATAGAATGCGAGCTCAATCTGATTGGCTGATTGGATCAGCCAATCGAATTGAACTTCATTCTGATTGGCTGATTCCATCAGCCAATCAGAATATTCCTACCTTAATTCCGTTTGGCTGATAGAATCCTATCAGTCAATCGGAATTCGAGGGACGCCATCTTGGATGACGTCATTTAAAGGAACCGCCATTCGTCGTTCAGTCGTCGGCCAGGATGGATGTTCTGCGGTGGAGGTCTTCAGGATGCTGCCGCTTCGCTCCGGATGGATGCCGCTTGGATGAAGACTTCAATCGGATGGAAGACCTCTTCTGCCCTGCTTGGATGAAGACTTCAGCCGGATCATGGACCTCTTCAGCCCCCCGCTTGGGCTTGGATCAGGACATCGGAGGAGCTCTTCTGGACGGATCGGTGTGATACCCGGTGAGGTGAAGACAAGGTAGGATGATCTTCAGGGGCTTAGTGTTAGGTTTATTTAAGGGGGGTTTGGGTTAGATTAGGGGTATGTGGGTGGTGGGTTGTAATGTTGGGGGGCTTGGGTATTGTATGTTTTTTTTTACAGGCAAAAGAGCTGTATTTCTTGGGGCATGCCCCGCAAAGGGCCCTGTTCAGGGCTGTTAAGGTAAAAGAGCTTTGAACTTTAGTAATTTAGAATAGGGTAGGGCATTTTTTTTATTTTGGGGGGCTTTGTTATTTTATTAGGGGGCTTAGAGTAGGTGTAATTAGTTTAAAATTGTTGTAATATTTTTCTTATGTTTGTAAATATTTTTTTATTTTTTGTAACTTAGTTCTTCTTTATTTTTTGTACTTTAGCTAGTTTATTTAATTGTATTTATTTGTAGCAATTGTATTTAATTAATTTATTGATAGTGTAGTGTTAGGTTAATTGTAGGTAATTGTAGGTAGTTTATTTAATTAATTTATTGATAGTCTAGTGTTAGGTTTAATTGTAACTTAGGTTAGGATTTCTTTTACAGGTAAATTTGTAATTATTTTAACTATTTTAGCTATTAAATAGTTCTTAACTATTTAATAGCTATTGTACCTGGTTAAAATAATTACAAAGTTACCTGTAAAATAAATATTAATCCTAAAATAGCTATAATATAATTATAATTTATATTGTAGCTATATTAGGATTTATTTTACAGGTAAGTATTTAGCTTTAAATAGGAATAATTTATTTAATAAGAGTTAATTAATTTCGTTAGATTTAAATTATATTTAACTTAGGGGGGTGTTAGTGTTAGGGTTAGACTTAGCTTTAGGGGTTAATACATTTATTAGAGTAGCGGTGAGCTCCAGTCGGCAGATTAGGGGTTAATAATTGAAGTTAGGTGTCGGCGATGTTAGGGAGGGCAGATTAGGGGTTAATACTATTTATTATAGGGTTAGTGAGGCGGATTAGGGGTTAATAACTTTATTATAGTAGCGCTCAGGTCCGCTCGGCAGATTAGGGGTTAATAAGTGTAGGCAGGTGGAGGAGACGTTGAGGGGGGCAGATTAGGGGTTAATAAATATAATATAGGGGTCGGCGGTGTTAGGGGCAGCAGATTAGGGGTACATAGGGATAATGTAAGTAGCGGCGGTTTACGGAGCGGCAGATTAGGGGTTAAAAATAAAATATAGGTGTCAGCGATAGTGGGGGCGGCAGATTAGGGGTTAATAAGTGTAAGGTTAGGGGTGTTTAGACTCGGGGTACATGTTAGGGTGTTAGGTGCAGACGTAGGAAGTGTTTCCCCATAGCAAACAATGGGGCTGCGTTAAGAGCTGAACGCGGCTTTTTTGCAGGTGTTAGGTTTTTTTCAGCTCAAACAGCCCCATTGTTTCCTATGGGGGAATCGTGCACGAGCACGTTTTTGAGGCTGGCCGCTTGCGTAAGCAACTCTGGTATTGAGAGTTGAAGCTGCGTTAAAAATGCTCTACGCTCCTTTTTTGGAGCCTAACGCAGCCTTTATGTGGACTCTCAATACCAGAGTTATTTTTATGGTGCAGCCAGAAAAAAGCCGGCGTTAGTTTTTCGGGTCGTTACCGACAAAACTCCAAATCTAGCGGTATGTGTTTTGTTCAGCTTTTTGACTTACGTAACTTTTGATACACGCTTACAGTTAGCGTCACATTCGTAATCTAACCCTCTATATATAGGCAAACCAAGGAAATAATTTCTGCCTTGAATGCATTATTATTAATTATTACTTTACAAATGTATATTCTTATTAAAATAGAAACCTAGAATTGCGATAGAAGAGTTGAGTTGAACACCACTGAAACAGAATGAGCCAAATAACGTTATGCTTTATGAACCTGTGCGGAACATTTTTTTGACAGCTCAGTTGCAGGTTAATACACATGCCCTAGAGGCATAGCTCATCAGAATGATAATAAAGCCTCATAAAAAAATTAATACATTATTATTTTCAGATATAAAATTAGTATATTGTATGTACCATAGTAAAGTTTCACCACATTATTACATTACAGTATCTAATTAAAAAAACTCTGTGTTCATTATATAGTATTACTCAAGGATTCACAAAAGTTAATTGAGTGATCAAAAAGTCACTTAAGTCTATTACCAAAGAAACCATCCTGACAGCTTCATTAGACTGTGTAACACCACATGAAAAAAAACATTTTTTGCATTAAACCAATGAAGCTGACTCTCCAGCAATAAAACTGGATGGGAAAACATATTTAGTAATAAATCACATTTTTGGGATACTGTTTATGGTTTTAATATTTTATTTATAGTTGTTTAGATGTTGACAAGGGATACTTTGAAATGTATTATGAGAATAAAAATCACTGTGCAGTGAGGCAACAAAGAAACATCCAAAGTCTGGAGGAAAGGAAATCATTGTCTTTGATGTGTCTGTTGCAGTGTGTACCTCAAACAAATGAAAAGAAATATAGTCCACTTCTGTAAAAAAAACAACAGAAATAAACTTCATCCAAGTTTAATAAAATGGATAAAAACAATATTTATTAATCTTAAACGCCACTCAGGATGCCACTGAAAATAACCCCAGTCTCCAATTTAGGAGTAAGTAAGTCCTACTGTCTAAACTCCAGCTTGTAAACATAGCTCAGTAGATCTAGAAAATGTAACCCTTCCCTGTGACCAGCAGCAGGTTCCACTTCAACATATATGTTTCACCTTAAAGGGAAAGTCAACACCAGAAATGTTGTTGTTTAAAAAGAAAGATAATCCCTTCATTACCCATTACCCAGTTTTGCATAACCAACACTGTTATAGAAATACACTTTTTACCTCTGTGATTACCTTGGATCTAAGCCTCTGCAAACTGTCCCCTTATTTCAGTTCTTTTGACAGACTTGCATTTTAGTCAATCAGTGCTCACTCTAGGGTAACTTCACTTGCATGAGCTCAATGTTATCTATATGAAAAACATGAAATAATGCCCTCTAGTGGTCAAAATGCATTCAGATTAGCGGCAGTCTTTAAGGTCTAAGAAATTAGCACATGAACCTCTTAGAATTAGCTTTCAACTAAGAATACCAAGGAACAAAGCAAAATTAATGATAAAAGTACATTGGAAAGTTGTTTAAAATTAAATTCCCTATTTAAATCATGAAAGTTTTTTTTTGGACTTGACTGTCCCTTGATGGCTTTGTCAATGATTCATTCCATAAGCATCATTCAGTTTAAAACGACCTCAAAACATCTTCTAGTGACAACCATGCCGTGTGTGTGTCATATAATCACCGCTCACTTACAATACCAACAGGACGCGGTGTGTAGTAATGTGCGTCCACATCCAACTTACACCGGAAGTTGTGTCACTTCTGGTTACACACATGCCGGAACAACAACATTCTGACGTCACTTCCGGGTGAAACCTTAAGCCTAACGGATGCACATTATACCAATGTGTTAAACCCTATATTCAGGTGTGTAAAAATTAAATATTGTCAGTAATACATAGTCATGATTATCTAGTGATGTGGTAAGTATCTGAACACTACAACAGTGACCTCAGGAAAGAGAACATTCAGTGAGTAATGTCACAGTTTTTTCCCTGATCTGTTTGCCATGTGCTGCTGGCAGCCATTTTACTCACCTCTCTTGCTGAACCTGGTGCATACTGTGTGATGCTGCTCATTTCCTGTACTTCCTTTTATGGCCAGTCATCATCCGTGTGAGACAGGATGCAGTCTCAGAATTGTGATGTCATCACTTATTATTTAAAGGGCCTCTGTTCAGTATGCTTTGCCCTTGCGTTGTCTCAGACCTGTTTGTGAGAGCTCCTGTGTATTACCTGGCTGTCTGACTTCCCTCCTGGTTCCTGATCCCTGGCTTGTTCCTGACCCTGCTGTTCTCCTTGTTCCTGATTCCGGCTCCTCTGACTATTCGCTTTGGCTCGTCTGACTACCAGTTCTGGCTTGTTATTTGACTTGTGGACTTTTTATTTTATTTTGCTATTATTAAAGGTGTGATTATTTTTGCACTTATTGTCTCAGTCTGATTCCTGGCACCCTGACAAGTAAACAGTGAGAAAAAATCAAACAAACTAGTTGCAATATATTACTACCTCAAACTAATACTACATAATAGAGGATTTCCAACTAGCAAAGCATACTAGAACAAGTATACAGATCTTGCTTGGGGGCCTATTACACAATTCCACATATTCAAAAAAATGGCACAGTACTATAGGTATCACAAACTTATGGGACTATTGCTTCTTTATATATTATCTCGATATACTCTGTCAAGCCACTTGGTTATAACTGGACTATACTGTGTTCTTCCGGGGGAGATAAGCCATTTAATCTGGTATATACATGTGGACACTCAAACTAAGCTAATCTGCCTGTACACATGTGAACACCTCTGACAGACATCAAAGGTGTACCGCCCATCCATAGACTGGAGGCTACCTCGATACTGTCCCCATCTACAACCATGCTCACTCCCTACCCGAACCAAAACACATTCCCCATACTCCTTATGTTAAAGAGCCAAAATCGGGCAAAGAGTTAAGTCCCTTTGGGTGTATAGTGTCCAGCCTGAACATCCACTCTGCTTCTCTTTTTAGAAGCAGTCTGTTTCTGTCACCGCCTTGTTGTGGCCTGGGAATATGATCAATTAAGATCACTCTGACTGAGGATACAGGATGGAGGTGAAGCATCCTGTATCCTCAGTCAGAGTGATCTTAATTGATAATAATGTGCATCCGTTAGGCTTGAGGTTTCATCCGGAAGTGACGTCAGGATGATGTTGTTCCGGCATGTGTGTAACCGGAAATGACGCCACTTCCGGTGTAAGTTGGATTTGGACGCACATTACTACACAATGCATCCTGTTGGTATTGTAAGTGAGCGGTAAGGATATGACACACACAAGGCATGGTTGTCACTAGAAGATGTTTTGAGGTTAGTTTATGTTATGTGTAATAATGGCGAAATAACCTCTGTGTTTATTTTGGTCACACGTCACCCGGAAGTTGTTTAAGTTACCTTCCAGGATTATTGTTTGAAGAGGTTTGAATAAATGGAATGAACACTACCCGAAAGTAGTTGTTGTAAACTTCCAGGGTCATAATGTCTAACATTTACCGGAAATGATGTAGGTTTGACTCTTTTTTTACAGGAAGGAGGAGGTACCACTTTTTGTTTGCACTATATTTAAGCACTGTTTGTATGTGTTACTATTGTTATGAAGAAGGGGAGATAATTCCCCGAAACAACAATACATTTGACTACTGTATTTGATGAAAACCCTGGTTTGGTTCTGATTTTTTTATGTGATATTATACCTACATGGAGCAACCAGGTAGTTGACCTTAGGAGGGCGGATTCATATTGGGACTGTATATATATATATATATATATATATATATATATATATACTGTACACAAAATCTATCTCAGTTTACATGCATTACCCCCTTACACATTGAACACATTGACAAAAAAAACATAGCAGTGTCATTGTAGTTAAAACCTCTTAATGCTGGTTACCCCAACAAAATTAACTCCCTCACTGCTGTAACCTTTTTCTGTGACTAACGCACCAATGTGCTAATCCCATCTAAAACACCCTGGACATCTCCCGCCCACTGCAACCAATTTAAATCAACTACTTTCTTCAGTTCAAAACTTCCCACCCACTACCATATCACTCTTTACAAAAACTATCTGCTCCATGTACTAAGCAGTGTTAACTGTATCTGAGCCCTTGTGGGCCAGGTTCACACATCAGACTGCTGCTTCTTACACTCTCTGCCACTTCTGAGTTAGCGGAGAGAAAACACCCCAAAATGCGTTAGCTCTGGGTGATTGACAAGCCCGTTGCTTAAGAGAATGGCGCAGCATTACACACTCATCGGCGTGTGTAATGATACATATGGGCAGCGCATGAAGAGAATCCGCTTCCCATATGCAATGAAGGTGTGCCGACAACTTCTTAGGTTTGTACATGTCAGCCACAGCCTTTACTCACTGTAAACAACCAATTAAAGAAACCCCATTCTTTCCAAACAGGATTAAAGAGACACTAAACGCTATTTTTTTTCTTTAATGATTCAGATAGAGCATGCAATTTTAAGTAACTTTCTAATTTACTCCTATTATCAATTATTTTTCTTCATTCTCTTGCTATCTTTATTTAAAAAGCAGGAATGTGATGCATAGGAGCCGGACCATTTTTGGTTGAGAACCTGGGTTATGCTTGCTTATTGGTGGGTAAATGTCGGGCCTCCAATAAGCAAGCGCTATCCATGGTGCTGGACCTAAAATGGGCTGGCTGCTAAGATTTACATTAATGATTTTCAAATAAAGATAGCTAGAGAACAAAGAACATTTGAAAATAGGAGTAAATTAGAAAGTGCTTAAAATTGCATGCTCTGTCTGAATCATGAAAGAAAAAAATTAGGTTCAGTATACCTTTAAGAAAACCATGGTGTTTCACTCGCCTATAAAAAAACCCTGTCCAACAGGATTTCTCCACTTAAATGTTACTCTATGATATATTTTTAAAGATAAAATACAGTTTCATAATTTGTATTTGGACAGAGCATCAGCCCTTTCTTGTGCTTGTAGGATACTATATGGCACACATGACTTTCATTTGGCCTGTGATCCCTGTCTGAGTGATTACAATCCCGGGATAATTTTGAATGATGCTTTATCAGAGGCATTAGTGAAGTTAGCTTTAATCCAATAGTGCTCCTTTATTTCCAGGATTCAGGATTGCGTGAAGCTTTGAATCTAGACCATTAACATTAGTTGTAACAAACCAGAGGCTGAATAGGGAAATACTGAACACACATTTCCCCCACACACTAAGGCCTATGACCTTACCAGGTAAGTCTGTATGTAGGTGTACTTGACCAGCCATATCAGCAACCACACAGAGATAGCAGTGCAGAAGGGACAGAGGCAGAGGTAGACTACACAGTCAGCAACAGTACTGAAATCAGCAAAATTATAATCAGGAAAAGGCAACAGTAAGCAACTTCAGAGCAGCAAGGTACAAAGTTAGTAGGCGGAAAGATTGTCAAAGACTCATGCAACTGGATATTCTATAACATCAAATAAATAGCCAGAGAAACATTCACAAATAAGCAAAGATGGAATACAATGGCATCAATTAATATTACTTCACGTGATAACATATGACGCAAACAAGCCCTGCACCAATACCTAGTGAACCATGATGCAAAGCATATCTGTGTTTATGAAAGAAATTAAATCAATAGTAATAAATAAACCTGAAACATGAGTTTAAATCACCTCTGATATGTCTGATATGTATAGCACTCTATCTAACAATTTGATCTGGTCTGTTTGCTAAACTGTATACCAGAGCCATTTAAACATATATTTTTTCCCTGACTCCCGATTCCTTTCTTGTCTAGCACATTAAAGGCTTGATGTATAATCTAACACATTGCCCTTCACTTTACCAACACATTCAGTGAGTTATATTCCAGTTAATTTTGCTACTATAGGACATTTATACTGAAATTATGTTTCACAGACGACTACTTCATGCTTTTAATAACAATGCCATGAAAAAATGTAGAATAAAAATGCAGAGGTACTTGAAATACAGTTGTAAGTCACATATTCATAAACATGGTACACAAGTAAATTAGATATGCAAGTCAATTTATCACATTTATTACCAAATAAAAGAAATATCAGAATGTGTGTTTTATTCAAGCTTAAGGGCAAATGAAGCTTAAATCCCATGTTCCTTGACTGTTCGTAAACAGATATTTTCCTCCTATTGAACTAAAATACTTCATTCCTCTTGTGTAATGATTTTAAAATCAATTCTCATTTTGTTGGAGCACACAATTTTAAAACATGGCTCCAGTTCAGTGATTTCATGCTTATCCTCATTTGTTTTCATTAACTTTAGCCAAAGAATTAAAACTGTAATAAAATGTAATAGTAGGCATTGATTTCTTTTGCTTGTGATTTCTAAGAAATAATATTCCCTCCTCACTTAAAAATTAAGATCATTAAGATGTGTAACAGATAAGCACTCAACTGAACATTGACATAATATAATGTATTTGCTAATATAAATATTATTATTTTCAGTATATTGAGAAACAAAACAGATTTTGAAATTTCCTTTAACATTATCATGTTAAAGAGGATGAATATTACAAGTTTAACAACTATTTTGATCACAAAGAAAAATCACAATACTAGTGCTTATCTATCTATCTATCTATCTATCTATAAATATATCTATCATCTAACTATCATCTATCTATCAAACTATTTAAAATGGACCATGTCTCGCAGAAAGACAAACTGGAAGTATTGCAGTATTATTGCATAGCAATACTATACAATACAATACAATAACAAATTATTTTATGCTATTCCGCGCGATATCAAAGCATAATTTCAAATGTTTCATTTGTAATAACTGATAAAAGGAAGTCACAATAAATAGTATTACATAGCACTGAAAGGGATATTACGCCGAATCAACATTTTCAATTAAACCAGCATTTACACTGCCAAACGAAACCAGCAGTTAGTTGTATTTATAAATAAATTAATTAAAAGGAACAAAAAATAATTATTTTGGTAATTGTTGTCTTCCTTTCCTGTGCCATTTAAATCTATTTAAAAAGCTTTTTTTATTTAGTAAAACCATCTATATTATGTATACACTATTTCTGGGTCATCAACATTGTATGCTTCTGTTTGGTTTAAAAGACAAGCTAAAAGGGCATGAAACCCAACATTTTCTTTCATGATTCAATTAAAACATACAATTCTAAAAAACTTTCCAATATACTTCATTTATCAAATTTTCTTAGTTTTCTTGCAATCCTTTGTTAAAAATCAGAAAGGTAAGTTTAGGAGTATACACGTGTCTGCAGCACTTAAGGGATTAAATGCCCTACATCTCCTGAGTGTCTGCTTGTAACTTAACTTAACTTAACACTTAATATAACTTAATAACTAATAAATAACAACACAACACAGTTCTGTGGGTGAAAGACCCGTGGGTCGCATTTATTGGTACCAGCCGTGGAACTGGCAGGTAACTTATCCACGGGTGGCAGCAATCGGGGCCTACATCTAACTATGGATAACCCCTTCTAGAAAATGGCCAAGGGACACTGCTGCAGACCACAAGGCGGAGATACTCACGCAGCTTTCATAATTAGGGGTTTTCCCGGCCCTACAATAATCAGCCCGAGCACGCCAAAGCATACCAAGCCTGTGACGTCACCCTGACCGCAATGGCCATTACTCAAACCTCCTTCCAGTCTGCAGCCGTGATCCTGACCACCCGCCAGAGTAGGGTGCAAGCATTATTAATTCCAAACCTGTAGGTCCAGCCTTGACTTGACGAACAGCATGTCAATAACTGGGGAGTTCAAAATTACCGTCCTTGGTCTTAGGGAAGTAGTTCGAGTAACCCTCTTCCGGCCTCAGACACCTAGTCTCGAATAGAGACCTAATGACAAACCGATTGCCGCCTGTTATTTCTTTAATTGAATCAATAGAGCATTACCAGTGCCAATCAGTAATGCCTATCATCGAATCAATAATGCATTACAAGTGCCAATCCGTAATGCATAACGAATCCATCCAGGTGGATAACAAAATAAAACAACAGTGCATAACAAATTCAACAACAGTGCATAACAGGGCTGGGAGTGTGGGGAAAGATCTTCTGGGAGTCCACAGGAACAAAGAGGAAGTAGAATCCCTGTACATCCTTCTTATAAGGTTAGTAAACCCCTCCCAACACAATGCAACATTGTAACTAATACACACACACACAGCAGCACTCACTCCTCCAGGCCTTAACCCTTAGCTACGCTCCGGGCTATTTGCCCTACACTTTCTTAAGGGATTAAATGCCCTACATCTCCTGAGTGTCTGCTTGTAACTTAACTTAACTTAACTTAACACTTAATATAACTTAATAACTAATAAATAACAACACAACACAGTTCTGTGGGTGAAAGACCCGTGGGTCGCATTTATTGGTACCAGCCGTGGAATTGGCAGGTAACTTATCCACGGGTGGCGGCAATCGGGGGCCTACATCTAACTATGGATAACCCCTTCTAGAAAATGGCCAAGGGACACTGCTGCAGACCACAAGGCGGAGATACTAACGCAGCTTTCATAATTAGGGGTTTTTCCGGCCCAACAAAAATCAGCCCGAGCACGCCCAAGCATACCAAGCCTGTGACGTCACGCTGACCGCAATGGCCATTACTCAAACCTCCTTCCAGTCTGCAGCCGTGATCCTGACCACCCGCCACAAGAGACTGACCTGCATATACAATGGTCCTGACTCTTGCCGCCACCCTATACTCTTAGGAGTAACTCCTGCCTGATGTTCTGCAAGAACAAATCTACTCCTGCCGGTTCTAAATGAACCCCATCCTGCCTATACAAACCCTTATGGGCTGCCAAGATGTTCCCGTGCTCTACCACAAAACCCTCAAGTTCAACTACCTGCTTCCTCAGGTCCCTATTGATCTTTTTCCTGACCTGGAAAGCTGCCTTATGTCACACCATGTGCCTCCATCTTAATCTAGGGATCACATTCGACCACCCGATTCTCATACCTGGAAACCAGAGTTTGAACTGCCTCAGGTCTGACTGCATTGCCCGGATTAGATCCAATGTGGGAATGGCCCCCACATCATTGCCGCCAGCATGAATTATCAGAATGTGAGGTTTCTCCCTCCTTTTCCCTGCGGTCTGGAGCAATGCAGGCAGATCTGACCAAGCCAAGCCTCTGCGCCCTAGCCAACGTAACACAGCCCTGGACGAATGAAATCCTAGCTGCTGTCCTCCTGGCATGGCTGCAGCTCTAATTGCAGCCCAGTGCACATATGAATGGCCGACAATCCACACCCGTACAGGACCTGGACGTATTTCTGAAAACAAAGAAAACAAGAGTTAGCCCACTTGCAGTAGACCAGATCCACACAACCTTGGCCCATAACCGTTTGGTATCACCCCCGCAAGCCCCCCAACTCTTGCATACATGACCTTTGATCCCCGGCCTCAAACATACAGTGGTCTAACGTAAGACTTATACCGCTGCGACCTCCACCGCCCTAATGAGCGGATCTGATCCAAGGACCAACCCAGCTCTGCTGCTGTCGTCGCAGCCCCCACCCAAAAGGAGTGTGGAGCAATCCGAGACCTATCTAGACCAGCCTTTTGCGCTGCCCTATCCAAGACCTTTCCAAACTGGTATCTGGTCAGCGGGTTTCCATTAGCATGTATCAAAAGCCTGGAGGAGCCTCCTGGCCGTACCTCCAGGTAGGATGACACTAGCCGCACGGGGCAACAGACAACACCCTGCTGCCCCGGCAGGGAAAGCTAAGCTCCCCGGCCCTCCTGGTCCGTTTTGGACCTGGGAATGAACAATAGCATGGAGTCATCCACCAGCCTAACATGGCTGTGCATGACCCCCCCCCCCCTGTGGCCGCCGTTCTGGCTCGCGGTACCAACTCACCCACCATTAATGCACCATGAAACGCCAAGCCAAAGGCCGCCCCGAAGAGGCGAGCCTCGAAAGGTGAGGAACATAGGTCTGGCAGTACGTCCAGTAATTTTACCAGCTGTTCTGCCGTAATGGGCTCCCTTGTGTCCCGTCGTGGAACTTCCAGACGGCCTCACCCCCTCAACAGCTGTTTAACAAGAAAGGAGCGCGACTAGTCTTTGAAGGCGTATAGCCTTCAGAAAAACGCCACAGCCGATAGCCTCGCGACCACCGCCCCCTTTTTTGCTCGCTTACCTCTCAGCTCCGCCAGCCAGCGCAACAGAAACCTCTGTTCACCTTCACAGGAAGGGAACTCACGAAGGTCACAAAAACCTACCCATTCACTCCAGTACCTTACATATGCCGACCATGTGCTGGGTGCCAACGAAGCCTGCAACAACGGGATCAGCTGCTGTAGTCCCTCGCCATCTACCACAAAAAGATAGGGCAAGAAAGACCGTTAGGAGCCGGGGCAGGCGCCGCAGCCCTAAAATCCCCCCACTGGAAGCGAGACAGTGCATCTGCCACTATATTCTGCACCCCTGGCACATGCCGGGCCCTAAAATCAATGTTCAGTTGCAAACATCTCAACACCAGGTGTCGCAAATAATGCACGACCACAGGCGATGAAGCAGACAGCCTGTTAACCGCAAACACCACCCTGAGATTATCCGTCCAGAAAATCACAGCCCTGTTACTAAACAGGTGACCCCACAATTCCACCGCAACCAGTATAGGAAACAATTCCAGAAAGCAAAGATTGCGTGTAAGCCCTCTGGTCGCCCAATCGGTCGGCCAGGGCTCTTCACTCCAAGCTCCTTCAAAGTAAGCCCCATACTCGGATGCTCCTGCAGCGTCCGTGAACAGATGTAGCGCTTGGTTAGAGATCGGATCCCCTCGCCACACGCAGACGCCGTTAAAGTCCTGGAGAAACCTCTCCCAGACCTGCAAATCCGCCACGAGGTCCCTCGTTATGCGAATGCTCGATGCCGGAGCCCTACCTTCGCCCAAACACCGCTCTAGCCGCTTGCTAAACACCCTACCCCATGGGATAACTCTCCCCACAAAGTTAAGGAGGCCAAGGAGCGTGCAGCTCCCGCAGCGAATATGTCTGTGTTGCAACCATGGCCCATACAGCCGCCAACATCTTGGCGACCTTCTCTTTAGGCAACCTACATTCACCTGCCACTGAATCAATCTCGATGCCTAGGAACGTCAAGCACGTGCACGGCCCCTCCGTCTTATCCTCTGCCAGAGAAACCCCAAACCTGGCCATCATGAACCTCATGACTTTCATTAAAGAGGCACATTCTTGCGAGTTGGCCGCCCCTACCAGGAGAAAGTCATCCAAGTAGTGCGCAACTCTATCACTCCCAGCCACCGAGACCACCGCCCAGTGCAGGAAAGTACTGAATGCTTCGAAGTACGCGCAGGATATCGAACAGCCCATGGGCAGACAACGTTCGACATAATAACCCCCTTCAAACCAACACCCCATCAGCCCGAAGGATGATGGGTGAATCGGGAGAAGCCTAAACGCGGATTCTATGTCTAATTTCGCCATCAATGCTCCCGGGCCCCGTTCTCTGACCAGAGCCAGCGCGTCGTCAAACAACTGATAATGGACCGAGCTCAATTCTTCCGGAATAGCGTAGTTCACCGACCGCCCTTTCGGATAAGAGAGGTGTTGTATGAGCCTGAACTTACCTGTCTCCTTCTTGGGAACCACCCCTAGCGGGGAGACAACTAAATCCGGTAGTGGCAATTCCCTGAAAGGGCCTGCAACCCTACCCAAGGCCACTTCTTTGCCCAGGGTATTGGGAAGCCGATTTCAGGTTCTTCCTGTCTCGGGCACCCAACACCCGGCCAACTACCGGGATCACAAAGCCCTCACGCAATCCGCTATCCAAAAGCTGAGCAGCCGCCCTATCTGGGTACCTACGCAGCCACTTACCAATGACCTGGACCCTAAGTGGTGAATCCGCCCTTAGTCCCAGTGCCTCCTTTGCCCCCAAACCGATCAGTTTGGGTATCTCGCTTTTTGGAGCAATCAGCTCCGGGGGGTTGACCGCTGCAGAACTTGCAGACGTGCTTGAATGTGCACGATGTGCCCCGCTCGCACGCTTTGTCCTGATACCGCCAGCATACACCCCCTTGTCGCCGTCGAAAGTGCAAAGTTTGCCTACCCCCGGGCGATGCCACTATGGTGCCCCCTTGCGCCCTCCTTTCCGCATCAAGATGCGCCCAGAGGTGCAAATCCATCGTACCAAAATCAAGCAGTGGGTTGCCCACTTTCTTTTTCCGATACAACATATCATACTCTCTCCACACACCATCGGCAAACTTTCTGTGTATTGCGTCGATGGTGTCCACGTACTTAAAGAGGGCAGTCCCCTGATCGGGAAACCTCTCCAAGTAGCAAGTGGCGTAGACCCGGAAACACCGATGCCACTCCTCAAGGGTATCAGGCCGTCTAAATTTCTTAGGGCCCGTACCATCCTCCGCCATTTCCTTAAGCTTAAAAGCCTCTGCAGACAGCTCAAACATATTTACATACTTACCCTCCTGGATACGTTTCACAGTCTTAGATTTAAGGTGTGCATGCAAACTGTGTACCTGGCACGAATAAGTATCCCCGTGTACTGCTGCCTTTCTGTTCACCGCCTGTGGTGACCCCCCGGCAACCCCTAAGAGTTGAGATGACTGCGCCCCACTACTGGCATTGCCATCCCCGTGATTGCCCCTACTCATCTTCCTTAACATTCTATACATCCTCCTATGCCCTTTCGTGTGCAAACCCAGGGACCCATCTATCTCAGATCCCGAACCTGACCCACTAGAGCTGGAAGAATTACATCGCCCCCTAGGTAAACCAAGTTGCATCTCACCAGAGGAAGCGCCCGATGTGGCTTGGCCTTGTCTAGAAGCACTGCTGACTCCTCTAGGCACGAGAGCTCCTGAACTCTGAGTCGCCATGTCCCTGCTGTATGAGGATGTCCTGGGTACCTGCAAAATAGAAGCCAAGAGGGGAGTACCTCGGGAAGGGCCAGCCATCTCTTCCCTATCCCCCCTTTCCTCAAATTCTAGATAACCTTCCCGGTCACTATCACTCACACCGCATGCCGCACTCACATCATCATCCGTACTGGTGGCCAACCCACTAGTCGAATCCTCCTGAAATCTCACGGTCCTATTCCGACCCTGAGACTTCGATCCCCTAGCCTGTCTCGCCTGCCCCCTCCCGGGGCTCTCTAAACCTTCCCCAGGGCCAACGCTAATACTAGCATGCCCCCTTTTTACAGCCCCCCTTGTGGCTATTTGCTCTGATCGTGCTGGTGAGGTCCTGCTGGGCGTCATTATACCCTGCAGGCCTTGAGCCTGGGGCTCCGCTACTGCGGTATCACCCCTTGAGCAGTGTGCCAGGATGGCCCCCTTATTTGCGGTCTTGGCCGCGGGGGCCTTTCCTTTACTTTGGGCCGCGGCGCGTGCGGGGGCTGCCTTAGCTTTGCCCCCTCCTAACGTAGGCCGCGAGCGCGAGGAGGGTGCCCTTTCGGCATCCCCTCCCTTATTACTGGGTCCAGCTGCGGCTCTTGTGCGCACACCCTGCTGCGACACCCCCGGAGTGCCCTCCGAGGGGCCCTGCTGCCCAGCTGCTACATTCACAGTTGCCCCATGACTCCTCACTTCTGCCCCTCGCTCTGGCCCGCCATGCGGCCCCCCAGCCTCCTGGGCCCCATCGGGCTTGCCCCCAAGAGCGGGTGTCCCCCCCCGAGGTGCTCCCTTCTTACCTTCGGAGCCCGGGGGGAACGATCCGCTCTGCTCGCTGTCCGAATTGCGATTGCCGCAAGCGGAAATGACGTCACCGGAAGTGACGTAAGGACACGTGACGCCGCCGGAAGGCGACACGGCGGCCATTTTAGATGCCACGAGGGACGACAAACTGGAGGCCTGCACAGCACCGTAGGCCGAAGCCTGGGCCTGAAGTACCGCTGGACCCAACGACGCACCCGTGAGGACCGACGCCAAGGACTGCAGGAGAGCCACCATTGCCGCCACCGATTCCCCGGAGAGGACCACTGCTGCAGGTAAGGCTGCAGTGCTCCCACTACCCACGCCAACGACACTCTCCCCAGAGGTGCACGCACCCCCTAAAGCCTTGCTGGGCCCTGCTACTACATTCCCCTGCCTAAGGCCGCCCCCGGAACCCCCGGGTATAGTACCGGGACCCCCGGAGCCGAAACCGGAGCTCCCCTGGGACCCCCTAGGCCCTAAAACTGAACCGCCTAGCGCTCCTACTCGCCCCTCAGGACCTACCTCCCCTGGGGGCCTACACTCTGAACCGACCGGCTGATAAGCCGGACCGTGGCCACCATCCCCCTATAAATTCTCCCGTGCAGGAGAAGAGAACAACACTGGGCTACCCCCCCCCCCCCCCAGGGGAGAAACGGGCAGACACAGCCCAGACCATGGCCCAGACCCACCGTGACAGTTCCAGATGGGGATGGTGCGACCCAATCCACGTCCTCTAACTCCATTTCTTCCCATTCTCCAGATTCGCCTTCCATTGGAAAATGCTGCAAACTGCTAAGCTGAAAGATCTTCTGGGAGTCCACAGGAACAAAGAGGAAGTAGAATCCCTGTACATCCTTCTTATAAGGTTAGTAAACCCCTCCCAACACAATGCAACATTGTAACTAATACACACACACAGCAGCACTCACTCCTCCAGGCCTTAACCCTTAGCTACGCTCCGGGCTATTTGCCCTGCACTTTCTATATGGCAGAAGTTCTACAAGAATATTATACATTAGCAAGAGCACTAGACAGCAGAACTATTTCCTTTTTTTGTAGTGTTCCAGGCATGTGCACGCTACCTATCTAGGTATTTCTTCAACAAAGAATAACATAGGAATGAAGCAAATTTAATGATAGAAGTAAATTGAAAACTTTTTTTAAAATCATATTCTGAATCAGAATCATTAAAAAAAATTGGGGTGTCATGTCCCTTTAAAAATAATACTTTCTACACTTTACTCTGAAATATGTGATAATTTATGTTTATGTTTTGCAGCTAATGAGTAAATGCTAATGCATCATCAATAAATCAATACATTATAGTACCCTATGTTAGCCTTTGTTACTGAGATTCATTTTTACTGATTAGTTATACATTTTCTAAGTGGAACAGTCAATATAAGTGCTAGTACATATCAATTGTATACACACACTATCACATACACACATGAAGACCTGTAGCATACATACAACACTATGTAAAACAATCTAACGCAGGAGGACTTTCTCTTACCCAGCTCATAATATGATCTTCATGCAGATCTCAATGAAAACACAAACACACAGAAGATCCACCACCCAGAAGGACTATTCATTTAACATGTTAATTAAATTGCTTCCTGAATTAATATACAATAAAAATATAACTTCAATCATACTTTTAAGTTATAGAACTTGTTCATGGATATCAGAATGTTAATTTATGTTTGCAATAAAGTGTTTGAATGTCTTTTGGTGTCCTTTACTGAAAATTGAAAATGCCACTGACATATACTGCTCAAGACAAATGTATGTTTGCTAATGTGAACCACAATAACTCACTGATATTTCCCATAGGAAAGCAGAGATCCAGATAAAGAAGCCAATTTACTTTTATTTAACATTGTAATAATAAATTATGGTGTTTTCCTTTTTTCTATGAAATAATTCAAATGTACAGAGATGAGAAGGCAGCTACAGGTTAAGAGCAAGCTGGGGTCAGTAGCCAGGAAATCAGTCAGTTAAACAGCAGAGGTGCCTGAGGATAATGCAAAAAACAAGGGGTTTATCACAGCTCTTTGCACGCATTGGATATAGCGCGCATATTATGAGTTGAACGTAAACGAGTTTGCTTGAGCGCAATCAAATTTAATGTGCATCAGGTTAGCGTGACATCAGAGCTCTGGTTAACTGTTTCACAAAACAAAAAAGTTGCACAAAACACATCAAAAATACATTTAAAAGTACAGTGACACTCATAATAGTACTGTCTGACAAAAAAAATCTTAAAAACAAAAAAAAAATATAAGGGCTCAAAGATATGAGGTCACAGGTGTTGGCAAAAAAGGCTACATACATAATATACATGTCTAAATAAATATATATATATATATATATATGTGTGTGTGTGTGTGTACATATGTATTTATGTATTTATAAGTGTAATTATGTATTTACAGACACATATACACATACAAACACATAAATACATATATACACACATATAGACATTTATATATATATATATATATATATATATATATATATATATATATATATATATATATATATATATATATATATATATATATATATATATATATATATATATGTTCATTGGAGCCCATTGAAGTCCAGTTGCTCAAAATCATGTTTATGAAATATTCATATCTAATAAAGTGCTTTACTACGTATTAAATGTAAATATTTCACATTCCAATGTTCATCACATAGGGGAATTTATAGTTTGCAGGTTCAAAGTTAAAGGAACAGTTGTTACACTACCTGGACGGGGCAGAAAAAGGAAGCTATCAATGGCTGCAACCATATTTTAGAGAAGGCAGTTTGAGAAAAACCCTTGAGTGACTGCAAAAGACCTGCAGCAAGACTTGGTGGCAAGAGGCACTGAGGTTTCAGTTTGCACAGTAAGGCACTTACTAAACACAGAAGGTTTCCATGTCAGAACTCCAAGACATAAACCAATACTGACCCAAAAGCACAAGAAAAGTTGGTTCCAATATGCTTAAAATTATATAAATAAGCAAAAGAAGTTTTGGGATTTTGTTTTGTGGAGTGATGAAACAAAACTGGAACTTTTAGGCCCGATGGATCAGCGGTATGTCTGGAGTAAGAAGAATGAAGTATATGCTGAAAAGAACACTCTGCCTACAGTTAAGCATGGTGGTGGTTCGGTGATGCTCTGGGGCTACTTTGCATCCTCTGGCACTGGAAACCTGCAGCATGTGCAAGGCAAGATGGATTCATTGAAGTATAAGGAAATCCTAGGAGAAAATGTCATGCTGTCTTTGAGAAAGCTGAAGATTGGGTGTCCTTGGACATTCCAACAGCACAATGATTCCAAGCATACCCCAAATTCCACCGCTGCTTGGTTGGAGAAGAGGCTCTGGAAGATTCTACAGAGGCCATCACAGTCACCTGACTTGAACTCCATATAAAATCTCTGGTAGCAATTAGCGCTCAGAAACTTAACCAGAGATTAGATCTAAAAGTGCCCCAAATGCCCTCAAAATAAATTTTAAATAAAAAACAACTGCACTAGGCAGTTTTGGGGCTTTAAAGTTGGCGGGTGGGGGGAG
The DNA here is from genome assembly GCF_027579735.1 of Bombina bombina. Taxonomy (NCBI): domain Eukaryota; kingdom Metazoa; phylum Chordata; class Amphibia; order Anura; family Bombinatoridae; genus Bombina; species Bombina bombina. The sequence continues at coordinate 1,236,876,000 of NC_069500.1, read as the reverse complement.
TTAAAAACAAAACAGCACTAATAAGTGCCTTTACATGGTCTATGGGAACTGTGTTCCCTCTTAATATATATGTATATGCTTATATACTGTACATATCAGAAATTATATAAACATACAAATAATAGGATAGGCCTGGGGGTGCTGTGTATTAGAGTCAAATTTGGAACAAAAAGCCAGCAGAGAAAAAAGGAGAATTCCTCTGGTGTGCCAAAAGAATACACATATAGCACTCTCTTATTCCCACATAGAAAACAGGAAAAAAATAATAAACGTGTGTGAATTGTGCTTGGTGTGACTTGACTGGTACACAGGTTACAATTACATATATTTAGACATACATAAATGTATGTCTAAATATAATAATTTATGCTTACCTGATAAATTCCTTTCTTTCATGGTTGTGAGATTCCATGAGCCTTGACATGTGGGATTTAATTCCTGCCATTAGGAGGAGGTACAACATTCCAAACAACAAGAGTTTTTCTCACACCTCCCTGCACTATTTAACATATATCCGGGCAGAGAAAAGGTGAACAGAAAGGTAGGAAAAGAAATGCAGGGGAATAAGAGGTCACAAATAAAATTGCCCTCAAAAACAAAAATATCAAATTCCAATTGGGTGGGGTCTCACCACCATGAAAGAAAAGAATAAATTATAATTTTCTTTCATAAGATTGTGAGAGTCGACGAGTCAGTTCATGTGGGATCTAATACCCAAGCTGTGCAGTCCATGAGAAATAAATGATGGGACAAAAGAAGGCAGTTCCCATTTGACAGACACTGTGACTTGAAGTTCTTTATTGCCAAAAACCACCTCTGAAGAGGCAAAAACATCCAAACAGTTCAATTTGGCAAATGTATGTAAGGAAGACCAGTTTGCAGCTTTGCAAATCTGTTCCATTGAAGCCTCATTTTAAAGGCCCAAAGGTAGATACTGATCTAGTGGAATAAGCTGTAACCTGTTTAGGGACGACTTATCAGCTACCAGGTAAGCTTTGTGGATTACCTGTTTTAACCAAGAAACCAGAGTAACTGCAGTTTCCTTCTGTCCTCCATGAGGACCAGAAAAATTGATAAATAGAAAGGAATTTTGTCTGAAATTCTTAGTAGCCTGTAAATAGAACTTTAAAGACCTTAGTAGCCTGTAAATTGAACTTTAAGTACCACAGTACCTGGTATGCAGATCTGGTTCAAATGTCCAGCTCTTCTTCGTGGCTTCTTCCTCAGTGAGGAGGACTATTTTCTCAGGGTCCTCTATTTTAACAAGATTTAAAACCTGTAAATTCAACGGTGTGTTGAATGCTTACTTTTAAAGCACAGGGATTTTGTAGATGCAGTTGTTGATAGCCTTCTATATGCTAGAAAAGCAGTAACTTTATTTTGCATGCTGTGAGGTTCAAGGGTTTAGTTGGCATTCCTTTTTTAATTCCCAGATTTCTTCAATTTGTTCCAGACGGATTAGGCAAGAGTTTGTCAGCAAGCTCCTTAAAGGGTCATATATTGATGCTTTCTGTTTTATTTCACAGAAAGATAGCCAAGTTGCTGGATGTTCAAACTTTTGTACAAGATTTGATCGGAATTAGGCCTGTTGTAAAACCTATTTCTCCACTATGACATTAAGTTTTTGTATTGGAAAGTTCTTTTCTGTTAGCGATTTATTTGGCTAGGAGAGTGTCAGAGCTGTCAGCCTTATCATGTGAATCTCCTTTTCTCATTTTTCACAAGGATAAGGTAGTTTTGCATACACACTATGGATTTTTACCAAAGGTTGTCTCTTCAGAAAACATAAATCAAGAGATAGTGGTTCCTTCTGTGTGTCCTAACCTAGCTAATTCTAAGCGAAGACTTCTTCACAATTGAAATGTAGAGCAATCAATGGGACCTTCTCTTGTTTGATTCAAGCTTCAATTCTAGGTATAAGAACAAAGGAGGGGAATGCAAATGCTAAATAAAACGTTGACAAGCTTGTTGTTATAGAAGCATAATGCTAATAATATTTACTCCTTTTGTCTAGGGCTTGTCACTAATAAGTGACAAGCAACAGGTGTATGATCTTGCAGAGAGAGAGAGAGAGAGAGAGAGAGAGAGAGAGAGAGAGAGAGAGAGAGAGAAAGAAAACACTATAGTGAAAATTACTTCTTAATTATAAACTGAGGAGGTCCACTTCCCAATTATTTACCCCAGGAATGTGGATCACTGACAAAGTGCAATGGTTTTGTTCTGCCCAGGACAGAATATGAGACATTTGGTTCAAAATCTTATCCTGTAGCCCTAGGAGTTGATGTTCAAAACCCAGGGATCACGAACTGAATGAAATTTGGCCTTCTAAAGAGATTCAATCTGCCCCCTACCAGAATCAAATCTGACTTGAGGGCCGTACCTTCATGCAGATTTTGAGTTGGAAGCTAACTTTTTGTTTTGCTTGGACTTGGACCAGGAGGTACCTGATTTAAAAAATGGCTTAGCAGAGTCTGACTTCTGAGAAGATGAGGACTTTCAATCCTTGGAAGAATGAAAGGAACAAAAACTATTTCCAGCTCTGTTTTTCTCTTTGATTTGCTACCCTGAGAAAGCACCATTACCTCCAGTAACAGTTGAAATGAATCCAAGCCGTATCCAAAGAAAACCTTTCATTAAAAGGAAAGGGTCAATAATCTGTTCTTAGAAACCATATCCACAGACCAGAATTTAAGCCATAAGGCTCTTCTCACCAGTATGGAAAAGGATAAGTTATTGACATTAATCTTAACAATATCCATAACAGCATCACAGATAAAGAAATTAGTTATACGCAGCAATTTAATTTGGTTCTGAATATCTTCCACAGAATTCTGTTTGGAAATAAACTCAGATAAGGAACTCCACCATAAGGTTGCAGCACCTGCTACACACGCTGTGCTGACAGCTGGTATAAAAATGTAACCTGTCTGGAGGAATAATTTTCTGAGAAAAGACTACAGTTATCTCTAAAACTAGCTCAGGAATGGAAAAACGTGAAAAACTTCCTGGGCTTTTGAAAAGGGCTTAAAAAATTAAATCAAGTTTATTAACTGGTTTTTCCTTTGCAGGTTTTTTATCCAAAAGGCCCAACGTCTTAAGGGCCTCATGAACAAAAATAGTCAATGCTCAAACCTGAACATGAAATAAATATCCTAATTGATATCAGGAACAGAACCCTGGTCATTTGAAGATACCTCGCCATTAGAGGGACATTTAGAATTGTCAGACAAGATGTCCTGCAGAATATCAGGGACCCTTTCAAGTTGACTGGGAACCCGAGAACTTTCAATATGAATAGGTTACATGCTGTCACAAGATTTACGTTTACTTATTTACGCTTACTTAATAGCGGCATAGTAAAAATGATTACACATACTGTAAAATATATATATATAATATATATATATATATATATATATATATATATATATATATATATATATATATACTGTATATATATATATTATTTTTTCCCTATGGATTATTTAGATTTTTTTTACTGTATGTGTAATAAAATTAAATAATTATTATTAATATTTTTAATCTTTTATATTTAATTTTTCAATAAAGCACATTGAAGTTAGCAATTCTTCATGTGCCCTAACCTGACACCACATTAGACCTAAGTCGCAATGTCACAATTTACGAAGCACGTTAAGCATATTTTACATTCCTTTGTTCTTCACATAACAAATTATGGCCTAGATTTGGAGTTCGGCGGTAGCCGTCAAAACCAGCGTTAGAGGCTCCTAACGCTGGTTTTGGCCGCCCGCTGGTATTTGGAGTCAGTGATTAAAGGGTCTAACGCTCACTTTTCAGCCGCGACTTTTTCATACCGCAGATCCCATAGGAAAGCAGAGATCCAGATAAAGAAGCCAATTTACTTTTATTTAACATTGTAATAATAAATTATGGTGTTTTCCTTTTTTCTATGAAATAATTCAAATGTACAGAGATGAGAAGGCAGCTACAGGTTAAGAGCAAGCTGGGGTCAGTAGCCAGGAAATCAGTCAGTTAAACAGCAGAGGTGCCTGAGGATAATGCAAAAAACAAGGGGTTTATCACAGCTCTTTGCACGCATTGGATATAGCGCGCATATTATGAGTTGAACGTAAACGAGTTTGCTTGAGCGCAATCAAATTTAATGTGCATCAGGTTAGCGTGACATCAGAGCTCTGGTTAACTGTTTCACAAAACAAAAAAGTTGCACAAAACACATCAAAAATACATTTAAAAGTACAGTGACACTCATAATAGTACTGTCTGACAAAAAAAATCTTAAAAACAAAAAAAAAATATAAGGGCTCAAAGATATGAGGTCACAGGTGTTGGCAAAAAAGGCTACATACATAATATACATGTCTAAATAAATATATATATATATATATATATATGTGTGTGTGTGTGTGTACATATGTATTTATGTATTTATAAGTGTAATTATGTATTTACAGACACATATACACATACAAACACATAAATACATATATACACACATATAGACATTTATATATATATATATATATATATATATATATATATATATATATATATATATATATATATATATATGTTCATTGGAGCCCATTGAAGTCCAGTTGCTCAAAATCATGTTTATGAAATATTCATATCTAATAAAGTGCTTTACTACGTATTAAATGTAAATATTTCACATTCCAATGTTCATCACATAGGGGAATTTATAGTTTGCAGGTTCAAAGTTAAAGGAACAGTTGTTACACTACCTGGACGGGGCAGAAAAAGGAAGCTATCAATGGCTGCAACCATATTTTAGAGAAGGCAGTTTGAGAAAAACCCTTGAGTGACTGCAAAAGACCTGCAGCAAGACTTGGTGGCAAGAGGCACTGAGGTTTCAGTTTGCACAGTAAGGCACTTACTAAACACAGAAGGTTTCCATGTCAGAACTCCAAGACATAAACCAATACTGACCCAAAAGCACAAGAAAAGTTGGTTCCAATATGCTTAAAATTATATAAATAAGCAAAAGAAGTTTTGGGATTTTGTTTTGTGGAGTGATGAAACAAAACTGGAACTTTTAGGCCCGATGGATCAGCGGTATGTCTGGAGTAAGAAGAATGAAGTATATGCTGAAAAGAACACTCTGCCTACAGTTAAGCATGGTGGTGGTTCGGTGATGCTCTGGGGCTACTTTGCATCCTCTGGCACTGGAAACCTGCAGCATGTGCAAGGCAAGATGGATTCATTGAAGTATAAGGAAATCCTAGGAGAAAATGTCATGCTGTCTTTGAGAAAGCTGAAGATTGGGTGTCCTTGGACATTCCAACAGCACAATGATTCCAAGCATACCCCAAATTCCACCGCTGCTTGGTTGGAGAAGAGGCTCTGGAAGATTCTACAGAGGCCATCACAGTCACCTGACTTGAACTCCATATAAAATCTCTGGTAGCAATTAGCGCTCAGAAACTTAACCAGAGATTAGATCTAAAAGTGCCCCAAATGCCCTCAAAATAAATTTTAAATAAAAAACAACTGCACTAGGCAGTTTTGGGGCTTTAAAGTTGGCGGGTGGGGGGAGTTAAAAACAAAACAGCACTAATAAGTGCCTTTACATGGTCTATGGGAACTGTGTTCCCTCTTAATATATATGTATATGCTTATATACTGTACATATCAGAAATTATATAAACATACAAATAATAGGATAGGCCTGGGGGTGCTGTGTATTAGAGTCAAATTTGGAACAAAAAGCCAGCAGAGAAAAAAGGAGAATTCCTCTGGTGTGCCAAAAGAATACACATATAGCACTCTCTTATTCCCACATAGAAAACAGGAAAAAAATAATAAACGTGTGTGAATTGTGCTTGGTGTGACTTGACTGGTACACAGGTTACAATTACATATATTTAGACATACATAAATGTATGTCTAAATATAATAATTTATGCTTACCTGATAAATTCCTTTCTTTCATGGTTGTGAGATTCCATGAGCCTTGACATGTGGGATTTAATTCCTGCCATTAGGAGGAGGTACAACATTCCAAACAACAAGAGTTTTTCTCACACCTCCCTGCACTATTTAACATATATCCGGGCAGAGAAAAGGTGAACAGAAAGGTAGGAAAAGAAATGCAGGGGAATAAGAGGTCACAAATAAAATTGCCCTCAAAAACAAAAATATCAAATTCCAATTGGGTGGGGTCTCACCACCATGAAAGAAAAGAATAAATTATAATTTTCTTTCATAAGATTGTGAGAGTCGACGAGTCAGTTCATGTGGGATCTAATACCCAAGCTGTGCAGTCCATGAGAAATAAATGATGGGACAAAAGAAGGCAGTTCCCATTTGACAGACACTGTGACTTGAAGTTCTTTATTGCCAAAAACCACCTCTGAAGAGGCAAAAACATCCAAACAGTTCAATTTGGCAAATGTATGTAAGGAAGACCAGTTTGCAGCTTTGCAAATCTGTTCCATTGAAGCCTCATTTTAAAGGCCCAAAGGTAGATACTGATCTAGTGGAATAAGCTGTAACCTGTTTAGGGACGACTTATCAGCTACCAGGTAAGCTTTGTGGATTACCTGTTTTAACCAAGAAACCAGAGTAACTGCAGTTTCCTTCTGTCCTCCATGAGGACCAGAAAAATTGATAAATAGAAAGGAATTTTGTCTGAAATTCTTAGTAGCCTGTAAATAGAACTTTAAAGACCTTAGTAGCCTGTAAATTGAACTTTAAGTACCACAGTACCTGGTATGCAGATCTGGTTCAAATGTCCAGCTCTTCTTCGTGGCTTCTTCCTCAGTGAGGAGGACTATTTTCTCAGGGTCCTCTATTTTAACAAGATTTAAAACCTGTAAATTCAACGGTGTGTTGAATGCTTACTTTTAAAGCACAGGGATTTTGTAGATGCAGTTGTTGATAGCCTTCTATATGCTAGAAAAGCAGTAACTTTATTTTGCATGCTGTGAGGTTCAAGGGTTTAGTTGGCATTCCTTTTTTAATTCCCAGATTTCTTCAATTTGTTCCAGACGGATTAGGCAAGAGTTTGTCAGCAAGCTCCTTAAAGGGTCATATATTGATGCTTTCTGTTTTATTTCACAGAAAGATAGCCAAGTTGCTGGATGTTCAAACTTTTGTACAAGATTTGATCGGAATTAGGCCTGTTGTAAAACCTATTTCTCCACTATGACATTAAGTTTTTGTATTGGAAAGTTCTTTTCTGTTAGCGATTTATTTGGCTAGGAGAGTGTCAGAGCTGTCAGCCTTATCATGTGAATCTCCTTTTCTCATTTTTCACAAGGATAAGGTAGTTTTGCATACACACTATGGATTTTTACCAAAGGTTGTCTCTTCAGAAAACATAAATCAAGAGATAGTGGTTCCTTCTGTGTGTCCTAACCTAGCTAATTCTAAGCGAAGACTTCTTCACAATTGAAATGTAGAGCAATCAATGGGACCTTCTCTTGTTTGATTCAAGCTTCAATTCTAGGTATAAGAACAAAGGAGGGGAATGCAAATGCTAAATAAAACGTTGACAAGCTTGTTGTTATAGAAGCATAATGCTAATAATATTTACTCCTTTTGTCTAGGGCTTGTCACTAATAAGTGACAAGCAACAGGTGTATGATCTTGCAGAGAGAGAGAGAGAGAGAGAGAGAGAGAGAGAGAGAGAGAGAGAGAGAGAGAAAGAATACACTTTAGTGAAAATTCCTTCTTAATTATAAACTGAGGAGGTCCACTTCCCAATTATTTACCCCAGGAATGTGGATCACTGACAAAGTGCAATGGTTTTGTTCTGCCCAGGACAGAATATGAGACATTTGGTTCAAAATCTTATCCTGTAGCCCTAGGAGTTGATGTTCAAAACCCAGGGATCACGAACTGAATGAAATTTGGCCTTCTAAAGAGATTCAATCTGCCCCCTACCAGAATCAAATCTGACTTGAGGGCCGTACCTTCATGCAGATTTTGAGTTGGAAGCTAACTTTTTGTTTTGCTTGGACTTGGACCAGGAGGTACCTGATTTAAAAAATGGCTTAGCAGAGTCTGACTTCTGAGAAGATGAGGACTTTCAATCCTTGGAAGAATGAAAGGAACAAAAACTATTTCCAGCTCTGTTTTTCTCTTTGATTTGCTACCCTGAGAAAGCACCATTACCTCCAGTAACAGTTGAAATGAATCCAAGCCGTATCCAAAGAAAACCTTTCATTAAAAGGAAAGGGTCAATAATCTGTTCTTAGAAACCATATCCACAGACCAGAATTTAAGCCATAAGGCTCTTCTCACCAGTATGGAAAAGGATAAGTTATTGACATTAATCTTAACAATATCCATAACAGCATCACAGATAAAGAAATTAGTTATACGCAGCAATTTAATTTGGTTCTGAATATCTTCCACAGAATTCTGTTTGGAAATAAACTCAGATAAGGAACTCCACCATAAGGTTGCAGCACCTGCTACACACGCTGTGCTGACAGCTGGTATAAAAATGTAACCTGTCTGGAGGAATAATTTTCTGAGAAAAGACTACAGTTACCTCTAAAACTAGCTCAGGAATGGAAAAACGTGAAAAACTTCCTGGGCTTTTGAAAAGGGCTTAAAAAATTAAATCAAGTTTATTAACTGGTTTTTCCTTTGCAGGTTTTTTATCCAAAAGGCCCAACGTCTTAAGGGCCTCATGAACAAAAATAGTCAATGCTCAAACCTGAACATGAAATAAATATCCTAATTGATATCAGGAACAGAACCCTGGTCATTTGAAGATACCTCGCCATTAGAGGGACATTTAGAATTGTCAGACAAGATGTCCTGCAGAATATCAGGGACCCTTTCAAGTTGACTGGGAACCCGAGAACTTTCAATATGAATAGGTTACATGCTGTCACAAGATTTACGTTTACTTATTTACGCTTACTTAATAGCGGCATAGTAAAAATGATTACACATACTGTAAAATATATATATATAATATATATATATATATATATATATATATATATATATATATATATATATATATATATATATATATATATATACTGTATATATATATATTATTTTTTCCCTATGGATTATTTAGATTTTTTTTACTGTATGTGTAATAAAATTAAATAATTATTATTAATATTTTTAATCTTTTATATTTAATTTTTCAATAAAGCACATTGAAGTTAGCAATTCTTCATGTGCCCTAACCTGACACCACATTAGACCTAAGTCGCAATGTCACAATTTACGAAGCACGTTAAGCATATTTTACATTCCTTTGTTCTTCACATAACAAATTATGGCCTAGATTTGGAGTTCGGCGGTAGCCGTCAAAACCAGCGTTAGAGGCTCCTAACGCTGGTTTTGGCCGCCCGCTGGTATTTGGAGTCAGTGATTAAAGGGTCTAACGCTCACTTTTCAGCCGCGACTTTTTCATACCGCAGATCCCCCTACGCCATTTGCGTAGCCTATCTTTTCAATGGGATCTTTCTAACGCCGGTATTTAGAGTCGTTTCCGAAGTGAGCGTTAGAGCTCTAACGACAAGATTCCAGCCGCCTGAAAATAGCAGGAGTTAAGAGCTTTCTGGCTAACGCCGGTTCATAAAGCTCTTAACTACTGTACCCTAAAGTACACTAACACCCATAAACTACCTATGTACCCCTAAACCGAGGTCCCCCCACACCGCCGCCACTCGATTAAAATTTTTAACCCCTAATCTGCCGACCGCCACCTACGTTATATTTATGTACCCCTAATCTGCTGCCCCTAACCCCGCCGACCCCTGTATTACATTTATTAACCCCTAACTTGCCCCCCACAACGTCGCCGCCAGCTACTTAAAATAATTAACCCCTAATCTTCCGACCGCAAATTGCCGCCACCTACGTTATCCCTATGTACCCCTAATCTGCTGCCCCTAACATCGCCGACCCCTATATTATATTTATTAACCCCTAATCTGCCCCCCTCAACGTCGCCGACACCTGCCTACACTTATTAACCCCTAATCTGCCGAGCGGACCTGAGCGCTACTATAATAAATGTATTAACCCCTAATCCGCCTCACTAACCCTATCATAAATAGTATTAACCCCTAATCTGCCCTCCCTAACATCGCCGACACCTAACTTCAATTATTAACCCCTAATCTGCCGACCGGAGCTCACCGCTATTCTAATAAATGTATTAACCCCTAAAGCTAAGTCTAACCCTAACACTAATACCCCCCTAAGTTAAATATAATTTAAATCTAACTAAATAAATTAACTCTTATTAAATAAATTATTCCTATTTAAAGCTAAATACTTACCTGTAAAATAAATCCTAATATAGCTACAATATAAATTATAATTATATTATAACTATTTTAGGATTAATATTTATTTGACAGGCAACTTTGTAATTATTTTAACCAGGTACAATAGCTATTAAATAGTTAAGAACTATTTAATAGTTACCTAGTTAAAATAATAACAAATTTACCTGTAAAATAAATCCTAACCTAAGTTATAATTAAACCTAACACTACACTATCAATAAAATAATTAAATAAACTACCTACAATTACCTACAATTAACCTAACACTACACTATCAATAAATTAATTAAACACAATTCCTACAAATAAATACAATTAAATAAACTAGCTAAAGTACAAAAAATAAAAAAGAACTAAGTTACAGAAAATAAAAAAATATTTACAAACATAAGAAAAATATTACAACAATTTTAAACTAATTACACCTACTCTAAGCCCCCTAATAAAATAACAAAGCCCCCCAAAATAAAAAATTCCCTACCCTATTCTAAATTAAAAAAGTTACAAGCTCTTTTACCTTACCAGCCCTGAACAGGGCCCTTTGCGGGGCATGCCCCAAGAAGTTCAGCTCTTTTGCCTGTAAAAAAAAACATACAATACCCCCCCCCCAACATTACAACCCACCACCCACATACCCCTAATCTAACCCAAACCCCCCTTAAATAAACCTAACACTAAGCCCCTGAAGATCTTCCTACCTTGTCTTCACCATCCAGGTATCACCGATCCGTCCTGGCTCCAACATCTTCATCCAACCCAAGCGGGGGTTGGCGATCCATAATCCGGTCCAGAAGAGGCTCCAAAGTCTTCCTCCTATCCGGCAAGAAGAGGACATCCGGACCGGCAAACATCTTCTCCAAGCGGCATCTTCGATCTTCTTCCATCCGGAGCGAAGCGGCAGGATCCTGAAGACATCCAGCGCGGAACATCCATCCGGACCGACGACTGAACGACGAATGACTGTTCCTTTAAGGGACGTCATCCAAGATGGCGTCCCTCGAATTCCGATTGGCTGATAGGATTCTATCAGCCAATCGGAATTAAGGTAGGAATTTTCTGATTGGCTGATGGAATCAGCCAATCAGAATCAAGTTCAATCCGATTGGCTGATCCAATCAGCCAATCAGATTGAGCTCGCATTCTATTGGCTGTTCCGATCTGCCAATAGAATGCGAGCTCAATCTGATTGGCTGATTGGATCGGCCAATCGGATTGAACTAGATTCTGATTGGCTGATTCCATCAGCCAATCAGAAAATTCCTACCTTAATTCCGATTGGCTGATAGAATCCTATCAGCCAATCGGAATTCGAGGGACGCCATCTTGGATGACGTCCCTTAAAGGAACAGTCATTCGTCGTTCAGTCGTCGGTCCGGATGGATGTTCCGCGCTGGATGTCTTCAGGATCCTGCCGCTTCGCTCCGGATGGAAGAAGATCGAAGATGCCGCTTGGAGAAGATGTTTGCCGGTCCGGATGTCCTCTTCTTGCCGGATAGGAGGAAGACTTTGGAGCCTCTTCTGGACCGGATTATGGATCGCCAACCCCCGCTTGGGTTGGATGAAGATGTTGGAGCCAGGACGGATCGGTGATACCTGGATGGTGAAGACAAGGTAGGAAGATCTTCAGGGGCTTAGTGTTAGGTTTATTTAAGGGGGGTTTGGGTTAGATTAGGGGTATGTGGGTGGTGGGTTGTAATGTTGGGGGGGGGTATTGTATGTTTTTTTTTACAGGCAAAAGAGCTGAACTTCTTGGGGCATGCCCCGCAAAGGGCCCTGTTCAGGGCTGGTAAGGTAAAAGAGCTTGTAACTTTTTTAATTTAGAATAGGGTAGGGAATTTTTTATTTTGGGGGTCTTTGTTATTTTATTAGGGGGCTTAGAGTAGGTGTAATTAGTTTAAAATTGTTGTAATATTTTTCTTATGTTTGTAAATATTTTTTTATTTTCTGTAACTTAGTTCTTTTTTATTTTTTGTACTTTAGCTAGTTTATTTAATTGTATTTATTTGTAGGAATTGTGTTTAATTAATTTATTGATAATGTAGTGTTAGGTTAATTGTAGGTAATTGTAGGTAGTTTATTTAATTATTTTATTGATAGTGTAGTGTTAGGTTTAATTATAACTTAGGTTAGGATTTATTTTACAGGTAAATTTGTTATTATTTTAACTAGGTAACTATTAAATAGTTCTTAACTATTTAATAGCTATTGTACCTGGTTAAAATAATTACAAAGTTGCCTGTCAAATAAATATTAATCCTAAAATAGCTATAATATAATTATAATTTATATTGTAGCTATATTAGGGTTTATTTTACAGGTAAGTATTTAGCTTTAAATAGAAATAAGTTATTTAATAAGAGTTAATTTATTTCGTTAGATAAATATTATATTTAACTTAGGGGGGTGTTAGTGTTAGGGTTAGACTTAGCTTTAGGGGTTAATCCATTTATTAGAATAGCGGTGAGCTCCGATCGGAAGATTAGGGGTTAATAATTGAAGTTAGGTGTCGGCGATGTTAGGGAGGGCAGATTAGGGGTTAATACTATTTATGATAGGGTTAGTGAGGCGGATTAGGGGTTAATAACTTTATTATAGTAGCGCTCAGGTCCGCTCGGCAGATTAGGGGTTAATAAGTGTAGGCAGGTGTCGGCGACGTTGTGGGGGGCAGGTTAGGGGTTAATAAATATAATATAGGGGTCGGCGGTGTTAGGGGTAGCAGATTAGGGGTACATAGGGATAACGTAGGTGGCGGCGGTTTACGGAGCGGCAGATTAGGGGTTTAAAAAAATATGCAGGGGTCAGCGATAGCGGGGGCGGCAGATTAGGGGTTAATAAGTGTAAGGTTAGGGGTGTTTAGACTTGGGGTACATGTTAGAGTGTTAGGTGCAGACGTAGGAAGTGTTTCCCCATAGGAAACAATGGGGCTGCGTTAGGAGCTGAACGCTGCTTTTTTGCAGGTGTTAGGTTTTTTTTCAGCTCAAACAGCCCCATTGTTTCCTATGGGGGAATCGTGCACGAGCACGTTTTTGAGGCCGGCCGCGTCCGTAAGCAACTCTGGTATCGAGAGTTGCATTTGCGGTAAAAATGCTCTACGCTCCTTTTTTGGAGCCTAACGCAGCATTTGTTTGAACTCTCGATACCAGAGTTAATTTTATGGTGCGGCCAGAAAAAAGCCCGCGGAGCGTTAACAGCCCTTTTACCGCCGAACTCCAAATCTAGGCCTATGTCATTTTTAATATTAAATATATATTTGTATACATGTATGATAATGTTAATGTCAAATAGATATCTATACAAACATATCGATGAGAATAGATATACAGATATAGGTATATACAGATATATACATAAATATATATTTACAATAAAAATTACATTGTTCTGTATGTGAAGATCATTGAAATGTGAACTTTTTATAACTCCTGTCTGGATAGCATGCAAGCAATAGGTTTTTATCATCTCCATTTACTTTTATGAGGAGAAAACATTAATGTAGACACAATATTTGGTTAGTGCATCTCGGGTTTAACTCACACACAATCTTTTTACTTTCAACTTGTAATACGGGCACTACCTGATGCGCAAAAAAAGCTTCCGTCTAGTGAAGTTTACGCATGAGCAAAATCGCTCCAGCAGTGCAGTGCATCCAGTAAGGCAAGTAGAAAGTTTTTTAACAGAAGGAAATAGTTTTTTTTTTTTTTTACAGAAAGGGCAGTTGATTCATGGAATAAACTTCTAATATAGGTGTTAAACAAAATGAGTGTAAAATAATTTTAAAATGCCTTTGACACACATAAGGCTATCCTAAGAAATATATAAGTTTACACTACACAAGTAATATGAATAGACTTGATGGGCTCCTTTGTTCTTATCTACTGTCAACTTCTATGTTTCTATGTTTAACCAGGGAATCGGTCAGGATCAGGCTATAAACAAGATTTGATGCAAAACAATTAAGGCCAATAACCAGTCCAAGATCAAGCCAGGCAGAACAAACAATAACAACTGTTGCAAGGTTCATCACACAAGCACCAAATAAAATGAACTGCAGGGTTTTAAAGGGTGTTTGATCAGTAGTGAGCTCCATCTGGAAATTCAGGTGAGCAAGAATAAGAGCCAGCTAAACAGAATTACAACAGTGCACCAATTCACTTACTAAGTTTGCTTCTAGTTCTATTCCCAATGCAGGTTCAGGAGAAAGACTTGCTAGGGTACTTACTGTACATACATCAAAAAGAAAATTGAGCATCTATATAGGTTTTTAGTGAATGTTCCTGATGGGTAAGAAAGCAGGTATAACAAAGAATACTGTTGCTTTTGTTGCCTTGGTTATACCTTCAAAGCTGCCAAATTTGTGGAAGCAAGCAGAAAGAGATTTTCAGGAAAATGGAAACAGATAAAACATCTCAAAGAAAGATTAGAGAGTCAAGCCCCCACCCCCTAAAAGAAATATAGACATTTGTATAATGAATTTCTTTTTCAAGACTAAACATTAATAACTGTAATGCATAAAATAGATTTAAGCCCTTCTTGTCAAGATACTTTCCTTGCATTGCAAATTAAAAAGCCATGGCAGTGAGATGTACAGCTGAGTCCTACAGTAGAGATAACAGTTGTTTGATCCTTAAAGCTCAATTTAGTTAAAGCAAGCAAAATTATTACTAAAAGTCATCACTTTATTTTACATAAAATGCAATGATTAATTGGGTCAACAAAATCTATTAAATACAGCATATATGGTATTTTGTATTTAAAGCTGTAAATGTCTTTACATTCATTGAAATTCCTTTTCAGAAGCATGAAATCATGTTTAATTAGGCATTTGGCTTAATTTTCCAAGGATGGGCAGAATTAATTTGCATGTAAACTACCAACCTAAAGCTAGTTATTCTCTTTTAATTAAGCACAATGGATATGGAGTAAATCCATATTCAATCATGGAATGTCAGAAATTAATTGTCACACTTTACATTTCGAGGAAATGGAAGAACCTTGAATAAATGTATAAATGTGTACACGGATATTGGAAAGATTGTATAGTAGATGTTTATTATAGTTTACTATCCTAAAGTAATGCAGCCTTCAGTGTTTTATATCTTGCCAGCCACTAATTATTTATCTACCACTTCTCCTCATTTTCTGCCCTCAGCATGTCTGTGTTAATTGTGATATAGGCTTGATGCACTTTTCTTGAAAACAAATTATGTTGTATATATTTTACATTTCAATCTAGAAACATAAAATGGAATTTCTAACAATTGCAGTCCCTTTTATGAATTATTGCCAAACCATTTCTAAAAATTAACACAAAAATATGCTTATCTGGCAGTATAGGAGACATCTTTGAACCCATAATGTTTATAGTGCTGTGTTTAGTTAAAAAGAGGGACTAATAAAAGTATTCCAGTAAAGGCAAGTCTGGAGGAACTAAATATACTTAATTATAGACTAACATCTGTCATTGTTGCTTACATAGAAAGTAATGGGGCTGTGGCTTACCATTATTATTATTAATATACTTTATTTATGAAGCGCCATCATATTTCGCAGCGCTGTCCATGGATACAGTTCATTGAAATAAAACAATAATATAAAACTTCTAAATTGTTGATCAATCCTGAAGATCCTCTTTATCTACTGCTACCTATTCTACCTATTATATTCACTACCCTTTGTCAACAGAGTAAAAAGTGATAACATTTTGCTTTTTGAAACCTCAATACATTGAAGCATGGATTCCTGTGTAAGAATGGCTTTGTTATGAAATGCACCCCAGAGCTGAAGCAAGTTATGTGATATCAGACCAACCCTCTGACTAAGCCTCCCTGGCTTATCAATAGTGCACAAATGTCATGCTCACTGCAGTACCTACAAGACATCCGCATTCAGATTTGAAGAAAACAAGAATATCAATATTTTTGCTATATTCTTTGAATTTGTTTTAAAATAAAAAACAAGCAGACCCTTTAATGAACAAATGATGGCCCATAAGGTTCCTTTGTTCATGTTGATATAACTGTAACTCAAAAGGCCGGAAAGGCTTTTCTGCAGGTGAAAATGGTTCAAAGGTTTGGATTTACATTTTTCAAGCAGGAAGGTTTCAGAAGATCAAATTTACACTATTCAATAACTATGTCCAGCAAGTCTATTGCCTTTTGATTGATTACTGTGTCAGCCAATAAGTATGCAAGCTTTACTTTTATTCAAGCACTAGCCTTGACAATGCTGACTAAACTTCTACACTTTGAAAATATGTTGCTGCTTATTTCCTTTTTCTTTGTATTCTTTTATATTTTATAATGCAACAGATCACCTTGATTTTGATGTATTTTTTATTTCTATTTTAAATATAAAGTGCAACATACAGAACGAAAAAAACGGTGTTATAAAAATAAATGCATAATAAATTATTTTTCAAAATAATGTACATAAGCAAAAACCCAGATCGTAATACCTTTTATACTATACATACGCATTAGCGTGCAGTTCAAAAATATATGAACATACCCTAATGTTCTAATATAGTTAAGACTCTGCTGATATGTTAATCTATTGGAAAGTTGAAAAAAACATGTTATTACAAGTTTTTTTTACTGTCCATTTAAAAAGAAAAAAAAATCTCTTTAAAGCATTTCACTCTGAGGTATGCAAAAAAGAAAGCTTGAATAAAGCTAAAGCTAAAATAAAAATATGACAACTTTGTCTGCTTTGAAATGGCAAGACTTAAAGATATTTCAGAAGGGCAATAGAGCTGTAATGAATTACAAATTTTGGTCCTAAAGATAAATTTAAAGGGACAGTCTAGGCCAAAATAAACTTTCATGATTCAGATAGAGCATGTAATTTTAAACACTTTTCCAATTTACTTTTATCACCAATTTTGCTTTGTTCTCTTGGTATTCTTAGTTGAAAGCTTAACCTAGGAGGTTCATATGCTAATTTCTTAGACCTTGAAGGCCACCTCTTTTCAGAATGCATTTTAACAGTTTTTCACCACTAGAGGGTGTTAGTTCACGTATTTCATATAGATAACACTGTGCTCGTGCACATGAAGTTATCTGGGAGCAGGCACTGATTGGCTAAACTGCAAGTCCGACAAAAGAACTGAAATAAAGGAGCAGTTTGCAGAGGCTTAGATACAAGATAATCACAGAGGTTAAAAGTATATTATTATAACTGTGTTGTTTATGCAAAACGGGGAATGGGTAATAAAGGGTTTATCTATCTTTTAAAACAATAAAACTTCTGGTGTAGACTGTCCCTTTAAAGACTAACCATGTAGAATATTCTAGTACACCCACGACCAGCCCCTTGTTTGTGTCTGTAAGATGAACTGAGATACCTTCTGTTCAATCCAGTTAGTCCATATTACCTTAACAAAACATGTCCTTATTTTCCAATTACAAATATTAACATAAATTATTTTGAAAGTGTGTTCCTTAAGGGGACACTCACGTGCATTTTTAAGACACTTTCCAATATACTTCCATTATCAAATTTTGCACAATATTTTTATATTCACACTTTCTGGAGAACAAGATTGTACTGAGCATGTGCACAAGCTCTTAGGGTATGTGTGTACTAGTCTGTGATTGATTAACGTCTGTCACATGATATAGGGGGCTGGAAAATGAGAGAAAAAATAAATTTGCCAGAAAAAATTCTACTGCTTATTTGAAATGCAGAATAGCTGTTATTGCCTTGTCTTTTTATAAAGCACTTGTTAATTATGTACTCCTACTGTATTAAGTGGTCTTTTAAACGTTGTGGTTGTAATTATTGTTTTTCTGTGTTGCTATGTCTGTTTTACAAAATATCATGTATTGTTTTGTGAAAGATTTAGGGCCATATCTGGCGAGATTATCTATAAAGTTTCTTTTGTACTGTAAGGTCCCTCAATTATATTTTTTATAAATGCAAAATTTAACTTAAAGAACATTTTATGTAAACATGTAGTGCTTTCAATGTGAAGAAGAGACACATACATTACAATAAAATCCTCGGAAAAAAATATTTTGCGTCATTTCTCTTTATGCCGGCGAGTTTTTGATCATCAGACTAGTTTCTGTTGATGTGGTAAAGTTTGGAAACTGGTGTTATGCTTTAATTATGCTTTAACCCCTTAATGACCGGACCATTTTTCAATTTTCTTACCCTTAATGACAATGGCTATTTTTACATTTTTGCAGTGTTTGTGTTTAGCTGTAATTTTCCTCTTACTCATTTACTGTACCCATACATATTATATACCGTTTTTCTCGCCATTAAATGGACTTTCTAAGGATACCATTATTTTCATCATATCTTATAATTTCCTATAAAAAAAAATATAAAATATGAGGAAAAAATTGAAAAAAACACACTTTTTCTAACTTTGACCCCCAAAATCTGTTACACATCTACAATCACCAAAAAACACCTATGCTAAATAGTTTCTAAATTTTGTCCTGAGTTTAGAAATACCCAATGTTTACATGTTCTTTACTTTTTTTGCAAGTTATAGGGCCATAAATACAAGTAGCACTTTGCTATTTCCAAACAACTTTTTTTCAAAATTAGCGCTAGTTACATTGGAACCCTGATATCTGTCAGGAATACCTGAATATCCCTTGACATGTATATATTTTTTTTTAGAAGACAACCCAAAGTATTGATCTAGGCCCATTTTGGTATATTTCATGCCACCATTTCACCGCCAAATGTCATCAAATAAAAAAAAAAGTTCACTTTTTCACAAATTTTGTCACAAACTTTAGGTTTCCCACTGAAATTATTTACAAACAGCTTCTGCAATTAAGGCACAAATGGTTGTAAATGCTTCTTTGGGATCCCCTTTGTTCAGAAATAGCAGACTTATATGGCTTTGTGGTTGCTTTTTGGTAAGTAGAAGGCCGCTAAATGCTGCTGCGCACCACACGTAAATTATGCCCAGCAGTTAAGGGGTTAAATTAGGTAGCTTGTAGGGAGCTTGCAGGGTTAATTTTAGCTTTAGGGTAGAGATCAGCCTCCCACCTGACACATCCCACCCCCTGATCCCTCCCAAACAGTTCTCTTCCCTCCCCCACCCCACAATTGTCCCCGCCATCTTAAGTACTGGCAGAAAGTCTGCCAGTACTAAATAAAAGGAGTTTTTATTTTTTTTAATAAAAAAAAATAAAATGTTTTAGCTGTGATGGACTCCTGCCTTAGCCCCAACCTCCATGATCCCCCCCCCCCAGCAATCTAACCCTCTCCCCTACCTAATTGCCGCCATCTTGGGTACTGGCAGCTGTCTGCCAGTACCCAATTTGCCCCCCAAAAAAGTGTTTTTAATTATTATTTTTTATTACTAATTTATTTTTTTCTGTAGTGTAGCAGCCCCCCACAATACCCCAACCCCCTCCCCCTCCCAGATCCTCATATATATATATTTCCCCCCCTCTTCCCACTCATTGGTGCCAGTGTGTTTAGGTGATCGCGGGCGTGCGCGCGCACCCGCGCGCGCACGCGCACGCGCATGCGCGCCCCCGCACGCTCCCGGCACCCGGCGTGCACATTGCACTAACAGGAGCCGGATGCCGGGTAGCGATGGGCCGCCCACCCGCCTCCCTGTTGCGCTCCCACCCACCAACGAACCGGCCGCATCGCTACCGGTGCAGAGAGGGCCACAGAGTGGCTCTCTCTGCATCGGATGCTTTCTAAGGGTATTGCAGGATGCCTCAATATCGAGGCATCACTGCAATACCCTGAGAGCTGCTGGAAGCGATTGCGATCGCTTCCAGCACTCTCTTAGACAAGTGACGTACCAGGTACGTCCATTGTCACTAACTGCAAGTTTTTGCAGGACGTACCTGGTACGTCACTTGTCATTAAGGGGTTAAAGGGACATTAAACACTAAATACATGCTAGATAGAATGATGCATTCAAAGAAAAGATTAGTCCATGAGTAACATGTAGATGTATTTTTTAAAATTTCATTAGTTGTTTAAAAAGTTACAAAATAAGTGTAAAGTTTTAGTGTCTATATTATAAAACACTGGGAGCTGCCATGTTGTAACTTGTGTTACCTTCTCTGCTGTGGCCAATTAGGGTTAGTTATAAATAGGTCACTAGAGTGTGCAGCCAATGGTTGTGCTGGATTTAACAGTGTTCTGCACTTCCATTTCTAACAGGAGCTGAAAAGCTCACAATTTCAGAATGGAATTACAGGCAAAGAGGCAAAGACCAAATAAATAATGAAAGTATATTGCAGAGTTGTTTTATTATATACAATTTATCATTTTATATTACCATCTCAAAGTGTTTAATGTCCCTTTAATGGAGATAAATATTTGTATTGCACCTTTCTAAGATTTACCACCTTAATGGAAACTAGGCCTTAGTGAGCTAAAAGAGGCCTCGTTTCCATTGAGGTGGTAAATTGTGAAAACCGGTAATAAAAACATTTATCTCCATCAAAGTGAATGGATCACTTTTCTGTTACCACCAGTTTCCAAACTTTACCACCTCAATAAAAACTAGACCAGAAGTTGCTACCTGCTACTGCTCTTTCAACCACCTACAGATTCTCTTTATCTTCACAAACATAACAAAAAAAAGTATGTTAATGAAGATTGGGGAAATCAATATTTTACAAACCCCAAAACTATCCTCTTTTAGACGCAACAAAGAAATAACACTATTGTGCCTTTTTTACATTTGAATAGTAAAGTACTATGAAACAACCTATTACTGAGATGGTATTAAAACCACACAAAAAATAAAAAAAATAATATTTCAAGAATATTGCAAAAAAACCCAATATTTCAATTATGACATTTATTAGCATAACTATTGATTTCAGTGTTTTACGTTCTCATAGAAATAAGTGAGATGGTAATTAGTGGTATTTTTCTGAGTGCCTGGGCTATGAGATTACATTGTTTTTCATTCTAAATGTATATCTCTAATGGTTACATTATCAAGTGTTGATCTTTTTCTGACACTAATATATTTTCCTGCTTTTCAGCATTTGTAAACAACCCAGTTCAGTGTGTCTGTTCCTGTATCTATAAACTTATATTATTCAAAATATAATAGAATTATGTTGTGCAGATTTGACTATTTTCCCAAAACAGGATATGATTAACTTTTGCATTGTTGTTATTTCCACTTCATTTCCTCAACCCAATAGAAAAACAGAGTAGAAGAATTAGTTCAATTAAAGTACGCTCTTGTTTTGCTGAGCAGACCCACTACATAATGTTCTTTTTTAGCTTGATGTTTATTGTCAAATTGTAGTACTGTGACAAAAAAAGGTATTGATAGGCATCCTGCGTTTACATTGTTTGCCTTAAAGTGACAGTCTGCAACAGAATATTTATTGTTTTAAAAGATAGATAATCCCTTTATTACCCATTCCCTAGTTTTGCTTAACCAACACATTCATAATCATATATGTTTTACCTATGTGATTACCTTGTATCTAAACCTCTGCAAACTGCCCCTTATTTTAGTTGTTTTGACAGACTTGCATTTTAGCCAATCAGTGCAGGCTCCTAGGTAACTCCACG
This sequence comes from Bombina bombina, assembly GCF_027579735.1. Lineage (NCBI taxonomy): Eukaryota > Metazoa > Chordata > Amphibia > Anura > Bombinatoridae > Bombina > Bombina bombina. Next base: position 1,236,854,176 of record NC_069500.1, on the reverse strand, counting down.
TGCATGAGCACAGTGTTATCTATGTGAAACACATGAACTAACACTCTCTAGTGGTCACAAACTATCAAAATGACCTGAGCTAAGAGGCGGCCTTCAAGGGCTTAGAAATTAGCATATGAACCACCTAGATTTAGCTTTCAACTAAGAATACCAAGAGAACAAAGCAAAATTGGTGAAAGAAGTAAATTGACATTCTCTATCTAAATAATGAAAGTTTGTTTTGGACTAGACTGTCCCTTTAAAATGATTTGTTAAATTTAGTTGGTCACCAATATACAAGAAACCATTCCAGTACTACGTTATTCTATATAATAAGATTTTATATTTTAAAACAGGTAAATTTCCATCCATTTTCTCCAATCTAATTTTTGTTTTATTTTTGCTTGTTTTGTATTGTCTGTGTAAAACTATAGTAATATCAATATAAAAATAAGATAATAATCAAAAGATGCTGCATTAATGTATATGAAAGCCACAAATTGTCTTCTTTTTTTTTTTTTTGTTTAATCTTTTATTTGTATCAAAATTTCACATTACAATAAAGAAAACTTCCACAGAGAAAACATTATTTTGCCACATTTGCGTTTTTGTTCTGATCTTAACAGAGTTATAAAATTCAGATGCTCGGTCTTACCCTAGTTCTTTGCAACATTAGAAAGGATATTCAAACAGCTTAAGGCAGTAGAAAACTTCATATTTTCATGAGAGTAATATGCATGTGATTCTAACAATTAGAGCTAAAGCAAGAGTCTTGGTCAAGTAGGGTGTGTGGCTACCCTCTGTAAGCAAGTAAATCCCTGCCTGTCTAAGTCTGGGTAGTGTTTAAGGGTCACTTCTCTTTGTTTTGGGATGGTAATTAGATTCCCAGAAGATCATCTCAGCAAAATAATCTAGCTTTCCTATTGTGTAGTAGTAGTACCTCTCTAAGGATAAGTTAATTTCCATCTGTGATAACCACATAGGTAACGTTGGTGCAGTTTCAGATTTCCACATTCTAGGAATTACTTGTTTAGCGCTACATATGGCCAGTTGAAGAAGTGATGTGTATTGTTTAAATGGGAATTTAGGGGTGACATGGAATAGGTATATCATAGGGTCTAGAGAAATACTAAAATTTAATAATTTACTCATTTCGCAATTGATGTTTCTCCAGAAGTCCATTATTTTGGGACAATCCCATCATATGTGAAAGGGGGTGCCTTCTCCTGCACATTTTCTCCAGCACCTATCAGAAGCTTCAGGGAATATATATTTGAGCCTGTGGGGGGTAAGGTACCAGCGGAGTAGAAATTTGTAATTGGTTTCTAACAAGGTTGCTGAGTGTGCAGATTTGGCTGTATTCTGGAAGATTACCTGCCATTCCTGTTCTGTGAGAGTATATGGGAGTTCTTTGTGCCAGGAGATGATCATTGGCGTGTGTTGAGATTCAAGAGGCGTGATAAGAAGCTGGTATAAGGTGGAGATGACGTGTGTCTGTGGAGAGTCAAAGGTGCAAAGTTTTTCTAGTGGTGTACGGTCTCTTAGTATCTGGTGTTTGAGCTTGCGTGTGTCTACAAAGTGACTAAGTTGTAGGTATCTGAACCAGTGATGTTCAATTCCTCTAGATGCTGTCTTGGGATCAGTTTTCCCTCCTCAAGCAGAGTATATAGTGGGAGAAGGTTACCCAAGCTGTTTTGCAGCTTCGGTGTTACTGACATCCCTATCGGTAAGTCAGCGTTGGACAGTACTGTTGTCAAAGGGGAGGGGATTGTGGAGAGATGTTGGTGTCTATGTAGGCACACTTGACCACACATTAAATGTTTCTTTTGTTATAGGGTAATATTTAGTTAGTGATGGTTGGTTCACCTTGGGCTGCCAGCAATATGCTCCTAGTTGAGCAGAGCTAGTGAGATCATGTTCCAGGGTTACTCAGATTCTGTTATAATTCAGGGGAAGTGTGCACCAATCCACAACCCTTCTTAAGAACACTGCACTACGGTATCTGGATAGATACGGTACACCTAGGCCCCCAAATTTCTTTGGAAGGTAAAGAGTAGATCTGGCAATTCTAGGTGGGTGTTTTCTCCAGATATATGAGTTCAGTACTTTTTGTAATCTGGAGATATATGTCTCTAGGAGCGGTATAGGAAGAGTCTGGAACAGGTAGAGTATTTTAGGGAGAATGGTCATCTTGGCTACCCCGATTCTACCTAGCCAAGGTATTTTTTTTGTTTTTGGATGTCTATATCGTTTAGGTTAATGGCGAGGATTTCTGATTTGTATTGATTAACTAAGTAGTTGGAGCAAGCGCCAAATTTCTCCAGAGAGCTCCGTACACAAAGAGAGATGTGGCCAGCTGGGTTAAGGTTAATAGTAAGTCATCTGCATATAGTGGTAGTTTGTGATGGATGGAATTTATGGTGAGTCCATGAATGTCAGGGTCACTACGTAGCTTTGCGGCTAAGGTTTCCATAGAGAGTACAAACAGTAGAGGGGATAATGACATCCTTGTCTAGTGCCATTGGAAATTGGAAAAGGGGTAGATAGTATTCCGTTAACTTTGATTGTGGCCTTCGGTTTTGAATAGAGGGCAAATATTTTTGAAATAAAACTGTCAGGGAAGCCAAATTTCTTTAAGGTAAGGTGTAGGATGGTCCAGTCTAGTCTGTCAAAAGCTTTTTCAGCGTCAGTCGAGAGTAAAATGGAGGGGATATCTTGGCTTATTGCATATTGTATTAGATGAAGTACTTTTACAGTATTGTCTTTAGCCTCTCTCTGCGGCACAAAGCCCACCTGGTCTGGGTGTATAAGTAAGGGTAATATTTTGTTGAGTATTGTGGCTAATATTTTCGCATAAAGCTTGACATCAATATTCAGAAGATAAATTGGGCAATAGTTTGAAGTAATTGTAGGGTCTTTACCTGGCTTTGGTATGACAGTTACTATTGCTTCAAGCATGGAGGGGGGAAATTCAAATTCTTGGTCAACTTGTTTAACCCCTTAATGACCGCAGCACTTTTCCATTTTCTGTCCGTTTGTGACCAAGGCTATTTTTACATTTTTGCGGTGTTTGTGTTTAGCTGTAATTTTCCTCTTACTCATTTACTGTACCCACACATATTATATACCGTTTTTCTCGCCATTAAATGGACTTTCAAAGATACCATTATTTTCATCATATCTTATAATTTACTATAAAAAACATAAAATATGAAGAAAAAATGGAAAAAAACACACTTTTTCTAACTTTGACCCCCAAAATCTGTTACACATCTACAACCATCAAAAAACACCCATGCTAAATAGTTTCTAAATTTTGTCCTGAGTTTAGAAATACCCAATGTTTACATCTTCTTTGCTTTTTTTGCAAGTTATAGGGCCATAAATACAAGTAGCACTTTGCTATTTCCAAACCACTTTTTTTTCAAAATTAGCCCTAGTTACATTGGGACACTAATATCTTTCAGGAATCCCTGAATATCCATTGACATGTATATATTTTTTTTTCAAAGCCATCCCAAAGTATTGATCTAGGCCCATTTTGGTATATTTCATGCCACTATTTCACCGCCAAATGCAATCAAATAAAAAAAATTGTTCACTTTTTCACAAATTTTTTCAAAAAAGTGAAAAAGTTTTCAAAAACTTTTTCACTTTTTCACAAATTTTAGCTTTAGTGTAGAGATCAGCCTCCCACCTGACACATCCCACCCCCTGATCCCTCCCAAACAGCTCCCTTCTCTCCCCCACCCCACAATTGTCCCTGCCATCTTAAGTACTGGCAGAAAGTCTGCCAGTACTAAAATAAAAGTTGTTTTTTTTTTTTAAAGAAAAAAAAAGAAGCATATTTACATATGCTGTGTTTAGGATCCCCCCTTAATCCCCAACCTCCCTGATCCCCCCCTAAACATCTCTCTAAGCCTACCTCTCAATCTTATTGGGGGCCATCTTGGTACCCAGTTTGAACAATCAAATGTTTATTTATTTTTATTTTTATTTTTTCTGTAGTGTAGCTCAATCCCCCAACCCCCCCCCCCCCACGACCTAAATCACACCTAAGGGTTTTTTATAGAATTAAATTTTGTCCCACTTTTATTTTGTTTTGGGACACATTTTTTCCGTAGTGTAGCGGTTCCCACCCGCTCCCTCCCTGTGCACGCGCCCGCCCCTCGTGCACGTGTGCGCGCCCGCACGCGCCCCCGGACTTACCCGCCCACGATCCCGCCCCCCTCCACATGACCAGGGCCATCGATGGCCGCCACCCACCTCCCACACACCGGCTCCCACCCACCAACGATACCGGCCATCGATGTCCGGTGCAGAGAGGGCCACAGAGTGGCTCTCTCTGCATCGGATGGCCGTAAAAGGTTATTGCAGGATGCCTCCATATCGAGGCATCACTGCAATAGCCGGAAAGCAGCTGGAAGCGAGCAGGATCGCTTCCAGCTGCTTTCCACACCGAGGACGTGCAGGGTATGTCCTCAGGCGTTAACTGCCTTTTTTCTGATGACGTACCCTGCACGTCCTCGGTCGTTAAGGGGTTAAAAAAGGAGAGTAGGTGTGGTATTAAAAGGTGCTTAAACTTCTTATAATAGGAGCCTGTGAGACCATCTGGCCCAGGGCTTTTCCCCATTTTAAAAGAGTGGATTGCAGCTTCAATCTCCTCTGCTTTGATTGGTGAGGTAAGGGGCTCTAATTTGTCTGTTGGAATAGTGGGTACATTTATAAGGTCTAGATATTGTTGACAATGTGTCTGATGCTCCTCCTGATTTCTGTTAGGAGTTAAATTGTATAAAAGTTGTTTTTTTTTTTTTAAAGAAAAAAAAAAGAAGCATATTTACATATGCTGTGTTTAGGATCCCCCCTTAATCCCCAACCTCCCTGATCCCCCCCTAAACATCTCTCTAAGCCTACCTCTCAGTCTTATTGGGGGCCATCTTGGTACCCAGTTTGAACAATCAAATGTTTATTTATTTTTATTTATTTTTTTTTCTGTAGTGTAGCTCAATCCCCCAACCCCCCCCCCCCCAAGACCTAAATCACACCTAAGGGTTTTTTATAGAATTAAATTTTGTCCCACTTTTATTTTGTTTTGGGACACATTTTTTCCGTAGTGTAGCGGTTCCCACCCGCTCCCTCCCTGTGCACGCGCCCGCCCCTCGTGCACGTGTGCGCGCCCGCACGCGCCCCCGGACTTACCCGCCCACGATCCCGCCCCCCTCCACATGACCAGGGCCATCGATGGCCGCCACCCACCTCCCACACACCGGCTCCCACCCACCAACGATACCGGCCATCGATGTCCGGTGCAGAGAGGGCCACAGAGTGGCTCTCTCTGCATCGGATGGCCGTAAAAGGTTATTGCAGGATGCCTCCATATCGAGGCATCACTGCAATAGCCGGAAAGCAGCTGGAAGCGAGCAGGATCGCTTCCAGCTGCTTTCCACACCGAGGACGTGCAGGGTATGTCCTCAGGCGTTAACTGCCTTTTTTCTGATGACGTACCCTGCACGTCCTCGGTCGTTAAGGGGTTAAAAAAGGAGAGTAGGTGTGGTATTAAAAGGTGCTTAAACTTCTTATAATAGGAGCCTGTGAGACCATCTGGCCCAGGGCTTTTCCCCATTTTAAAAGAGTGGATTGCAGCTTCAATCTCCTCTGCTTTGATTGGTGAGGTAAGGGGCTCTAATTTGTCTGTTGGAATAGTGGGTACATTTATAAGGTCTAGATATTGTTGACAATGTGTCTGATGCTCCTCCTGATTTCTGTTAGGAGTTAAATTGTATAAAAGTTGTTTTTTTTTTTTAAAGAAAAAAAAAGAAGCATATTTACATATGCTGTGTTTAGGATCCCCCCTTAATCCCCAACCTCCCTGATCCCCCCCTAAACATCTCTCTAAGCCTACCTCTCAGTCTTATTGGGGGCCATCTTGGTACCCAGTTTGAACAATCAAATGTTTATTTATTTATTTTTTTTTTCTGTAGTGTAGCTCAATCCCCCAACCCCCCCCCCCCCCAAGACCTAAATCACACCTAAGGGTTTTTTATAGAATTAAATTTTGTCCCACTTTTATTTTGTTTTGGGACACATTTTTTCCGTAGTGTAGCGGTTCCCACCCGCTCCCTCCCTGTGCACGCGCCCGCCCCTCGTGCACGTGTGCGCGCCCGCACGCGCCCCCGGACTTACCCGCCCACGATCCCGCCCCCCCTCCACATGACCAGGGCCATCGATGGCCGCCACCCACCTCCCACACACCGGCTCCCACCCACCAACGATACCGGCCATCGATGTCCGGTGCAGAGAGGGCCACAGAGTGGCTCTCTCTGCATCGGATGGCCGTAAAAGGTTATTGCAGGATGCCTCCATATCGAGGCATCACTGCAATAGCCGGAAAGCAGCTGGAAGCGAGCAGGATCGCTTCCAGCTGCTTTCCACACCGAGGACGTGCAGGGTATGTCCTCAGGCGTTAACTGCCTTTTTTCTGATGACGTACCCTGCACGTCCTCGGTCGTTAAGGGGTTAAAAAAGGAGAGTAGGTGTGGTATTAAAAGGTGCTTAAACTTCTTATAATAGGAGCCTGTGAGACCATCTGGCCCAGGGCTTTTCCCCATTTTAAAAGAGTGGATTGCAGCTTCAATCTCCTCTGCTTTGATTGGTGAGGTAAGGGGCTCTAATTTGTCTGTTGGAATAGTGGGTACATTTATAAGGTCTAGATATTGTTGACAATGTGTCTGATGCTCCTCCTGATTTCTGTTAGGAGTTAAATTGTATAGATTTGAATAGTAATTTCTGAATATCTGCCATTCTGTGGGATTCTACTGTTGGCCCATTAGGGGAATCCTGGAGTGTAGTGATATAATGTGTGGCTTGTTTCATTTTTTTTTTTAAAAAGCTTTATTTAAAACAAAGAGAAATGACCTTGACATTGGAGTAATAATATCACATAAGAATTAGCACACAGTACAACCAATTGAATTGGTATACAGGTAGCAAGTCAGTCAAAGGATCAATATACATAAGCTTGCATATAGGCTTCAAAGGTCTAGAGTCCTTAATAACAGATTAGAATAATTTGCAACTCTGCTGAATCCTATCATCTGTGACATAAAAAAGGCAAGAATATAATACATTCCAGAAGTTCCAATGTACATTTCAAAACCATAGTAATACTAATCAACTCAGCTCAGGTGCTTTTGTGTGCACCTGTAAGGCTTAATTCTGACATGCATCAAGGCTTTTGGTGCATGTCAGCTAGATTTAGAATAGAAAAGTAGGTAAGCAAAAGAGAAGGAGGAGGGGGGGGGGAGAGAGATAGAGAAAAAAAAAGGGGGAGGGGGAAGGGGGGGTACCAACCGCATTCGGGGATTCACACCCTTAAAATATAGTTTTATCTGATCAGGGGTTTCCAGAGTTCCTTCATGTATTTCAATTTTGTCGTCCCTCATGTATCGGTATCTCTCCAGGGTCAGATATCTGTCAGCTCGGTTTTCCCATTCTAAGTACTGGGGGGTCCGGGCCGACTTCCAGTACTTGGGGATGAGAGCTTTAGCCCTATTGAGCATAATATACAAGAGGTGCTTTTTAGGTTTTTCTATTAGTTTGGGCAGACCATGAAATAGCAAAAAGTTCGGATTTCTATTTATTGTGACATTTAGCTTGGAATCTATCATATCTAGTACTGATCTCCAAAAGGGTTGGATTAGATCACATGTCCACCAGATGTGGAGTAGCGTGCAAGGCTCGCCACACCCTCTCCAGCACTTGCCATCTGATTTCCTATAGAATTTTCTAATTCTATCGGGCGTGAGGTACCAACGGAACAGGTATTTATAGTTGGATTCGAGGATGCCGGCGGAGACAGATGCTTTATTAAGGTTATAAAATATTTTTTCCCAATCTGTCTCCGTCAGCTCCCCGCCCATCTCGTCGTTCCACTTTCTAACAAACAAAGGCATACTGTTTTCTCTGCGAGAGGATAACAGGTTGTACATAGATGAGATTAAATGTCTTGGAGAAGATGGTAGTAAGCAAAGCGTCTTCAGCCGTGTAAGTTCTCGATATATTGTCTGTGCTTTTATGGGTGCTTAGGTAGTGTTGGCTTTGTCTATGGAAGTACCATGAGATATGTAGACCTGATCGCTGTAACTCCTCCAAGGTCTTCAGCTTCCCATTTAAGAGTAGTCTATAGAACATGGTTTGGTCTAGTTGTGCCCTATTTATGTTTGTGTGATGCGTGTTTGAAAATGTAATATCAGGGTTGTGCATGAATGGGGTTAGTGGCGATGGAGTAGTAGAGATGTACGGGTGTTCGATGAGTGTTTTGTCCCATTGTAAGAAGAATTCCCCAAAGAATGGGTAGTGGGTGATTATGCCCGGCCTGTTTTTGCTAGAGATCCAGCCTAATGTTCCCACATTTCGTACTCCCAAGATCGTGCATCCTATTTCGAATTAGTGCACCATTCCACTTGCGTTTGAAGATTTATCGCCTTTTTATATAAGAGGAGGTTTGGGATACCCAGGCCTCCATTTTCCTTAGCTAAGTATAGGGTGTGTCTAGAAATGTGGGGTCCCCTGCCTCCCCAGATATATTCTTCTAGTTGTCCCTGTAGTTTTTGTAAGAAATGGGATGGGAATGGGGTCGGCATAGTCTGTAAGTGGTATAAATTCGGGGAAGGATATTCATTTTGACTACACCTATCCTACCTAGCCATGAGATCCTCTTATTTTTCCATGCTGATAAGTCGTCCATAATTGACTTTGATAATTGGGGGTAGTTAGCTCCAAAGAGGCTGCATGGCTCCGGGGTCAGATTAATCCCCAGGTATTTAAGCGTTTGGGTTTTAATCTTAAGCTTACATATGTTCGGGATTTTGCACAACCCTGTTTGGGATAAGTTTATGTTTAGAATTTCGGATTTCGTATGATTCAGATGGAAGTTAGATACTTTGCCATAATCATCGAACTCCTTTAAGATATCCGGGAGGGAGGATAAGGGGTTAGTAATGGATAGCAGGACATCATCCGCATATAGCGAGACTTTATGGTCCTGGTCACCTATTTATATCCCAGAAATGTTCTGGTTAGTACGTATTTTTTGCGCCAGAATTTCGATCGAGAGGGCAAATAGTAGGGGTGATAGTGGGCAACCCTGTCTTGTTCCATTTGAGATATCAAAAGGGTCAGATAGTATATTATTAATTTTTACTTGGGCGGTGGGTTTCGAATAGAGGGCAAAAACCTTTTGTATAAAGGAATGGCTAAAATTAATTTTTGACAAGACAGCTCTGAGAAAATCCCAACTGACCCTGTCAAACGCTTTCTCAAAGTCAGTCGAAATGAGTATGGATGGAATATTGCTGTGGCGGGCATAATTTACTAGGAGGTTGGCTTTTATTGTGTTGTCCCTGGCCGCACGGCCAGGGACAAACCCAACTTGATCAGGGGAGACCAGATGGGGTAAATAGGCATTTAATCTTGTTGCGAGAATCTTTGCGTAGATCTTTAGATCCACGTTGAGTAGGGATATTGGCCTGAAGTTTTCTGGGCGGTTGGGTGACTTCCCAGGTTTCGGGATAGTGGTAACATGTACTAGTAACATGGTTGGGGGGAAATTTTGAGTGTGTCCAATGTCATTGAATAAGGTTGCTAGGTGTGGTGATAGAATGTCTTTGAATAGTTTGTAGTACTTGGCACTAAAGCCGTCAGGACCAGGACTTTTACCAGGGCTTAAGTCTTCAATAGTTTTGTATACCTCTTTCACCATGATGGGAGTATCTAATGCTTCTCTATCTTTGTCTAAAAGTGTTGGAAGTGTGAGAGAATTTTAATATTCCTCGATATGAGGTTGAGGGGCGTCTCTCTCTGTCGCCTGAGTTGGCGTCCCCTCGTCTTTTAGATTATATAACTTCTGATAATAGGATCTAAGTGCTTCCGCGATTGATGGGCTATCTGTGCAGGTTTGGTTATGTTGGTTGAAAATTGAGTGTATATGGGATTTAGATTGTCTTCTTTTTAATGCACGCGCTAAGAGCCTACCGGGTTTGTCACCAAATTCAAAGTATGTGTGTTGCAGTTGTAGTGCTTTTTTTTGGTGGTCAACGGAATGGATGTCTTGAATCTCCTTTCTAGCTTGTTGGAGGGCATTATTAGTTGCTCTATCTGTGGGCATCTTTTTATGTTTAATCTCTAAATCACGAATTTTAAGGAGAAGGGTGGTGTACCTGATTTTAAGCTGTTTGGAGTGTAGAGCTTTTTGCTTAATCAGCTCACCCCTCAGTACACTTTTATGTGCTTCCCACACTGTTGGGCCCGGCACCTCCCCCGTGTTGTTAAGTTGAAAGTATTCTATTAGCCTTGTCTCTATCTGCAATTTAATCGGTTGATTGTTCAGTAGAAAGTCGTCAAATCTCCATATGTATGGTCTGTCTGGTATAGAAGGCCAGTTTAATTTGCATAGGACAGGCGAGTGGTCAGACCACGTCATGGGGAGGATTTGGGAGCTTGTGACCCCCGCAAGTGTAGATTGGTCCGTGAAGGAATAGTCAAGTCTTGTATACACGTTGTGTGGGTGGGAGTAAAAGGTGAAGTCACGTCTGCTAGGATATAGAGAGCGCCACGTATCATGAACCGCGAGTTCTTCCAGTCTGTAGTTGCACTGCCTAATGACTTGGCTTGTTTCATTTTAAGTGCCCTAGCTAACAATTTGCCAGGTTTATTACCTTCCAGGAAAAAAATTTTGTTGCAATTTCAGAGCCTGTGTTTGAGCTGAATGTTCTAAAAATGTTGTAAGTTTGTTTTTGGCTTGGTCTCGCTGAGATTTTAGAGAGCTGTCTTAAGGGTTTGATTTGTAAGTTCTGTCTAATTGTTGATCACAAATTGTCTTTTTGTGATTTAGACAGAGGATACAATTTTAAACACGTTTCCAATTAACTTCTATTATCAGATCTTCTTCTCTCCCCTAGGTAGGCATCACTACAAAGCAGGAACTAGTGCTGCCATCTAGTGCTCTTGTAAATCGATAACATTCTTACAAAACTGCTGCCATATAGTGCTCCAGAAATGGGCCGGTTCCTAAGCTTACATCCCTGCTTTTCAATAAAAGATACCAAGAGAACAAAGAAAAGTGTATAATAGAAGCAAATGAGAAAATTTTTTTAAATTGCATGGTCTGTCTGAATCATGAAAGAAAATTTCGGGATTTCATATCCATTTAATATGATATTTATTAGACGTGCACCTACAAAGAATTGTGTAAGCTGAATCGTTCTTCATGAAAAAAACAAACAAATGTATTTTGTTTAATATATTTGCTCATTAAGTAGTTCAGAATTTGTTTATCAAAAAATGCTCATCTGCTATTAGGTAGTACAATTGTTACAGGCCATCAGCAGCACAAAAAAGTTTTTTTTTTTTATTATTTTAAGAACAAAAAGGAAGCTGACATTCTCATTTGCTGGCTCCAGAATCAGTCAGCTGTCAAGAACATTGCTAAAACCTTATTGAATAGTGTCAAAGATTTTCCAGTTACGCTTACGTCGGGTTTAGTGCTCATATTACAAGTTGATAGTAAATATGAACACGTAAGCACAATCGCGATTTAAACTATAGCGATTTAGCGCACTTGAGAATATGCGATCAGGTTTACGCGTGACTTGTATAGGGGATACGTTAGCGCAATTGCAATATTTGAAGATCGACTTTTTGCAAACAGGTTAGTTAGTGAAAACTTTTTACTTTCAACTAGTAATATGGGCGCTACCCATTGAGCGCAATAACCTTACTTCTAGCGGAGTTAGTGTGTGAGCAAGAGCATTAACGCTCCACTTGTATTCTGGCCCTAAATAGTGTAAATTTGGACCTTTTAAATCTCTCCTATCTGCTGGAAAACCTTTTCTGCCTGCAAAAAGTCTCTCTAACTTGAAGAAATCCTTTAACGCCTTTTAAATGTATTGATTAATTTGCTTTTAACTGTAAATGCAAATAAACTGTTTTCATTAGGCATGTGCATTTGTTTTCGTCTGAATATTGACCCATTCATCCATTCGGCAGCATATCAAATGGACGAATGAAAATGTGTTCGAATCAGAAGCGTAATTAATTTTTCAATGTTTAATAGTAACGTTAATTTAGTTTTCTATTTGAACATTCGGAGCCAAAAAAGAGAGGCAGATAAATTAGCTCTTTCATTTACAGCAAAAGGATTGAGGCAGTTAATAGCACTACGTTAAGTGTAAATTATGCTTGGTAGAGAAGGGAACCTAATGTAAGGAACCGGTGCTTCCCCTTATTAATAACTATCAATAATGTACAAGAGGGAAAAAGGGTCTGTTAGCACTCTAACCTACCAAAGTGAAGTATCTATGAATATAAAACTAAATTTTATTGTTATACTTAAAAATACAGAGTAAAGATCTGTATTCCACATACCAAACCTAGTACCTTAAAAAAAGCCATTTGTCACTCCCCTGTTTCCTGGCCGATAACTGGAAGCATCTGCTTCAGGTGACAGGAGTGACAGTGACGGTCAATATCAACATCAGTAAAACATACAAACGCGTTTCAGCCGTATAACGGCCTTTTTCAATGTAAGCTGTGTGTGAGTATAGAAATGAACCATTCAAAAAAATGTAATTAACTTAAAGGGTACTCAAGTCAAAATTAAACTTTCATTATACAGATAGAGCATGCAATTTAAACAACTTTCCAATTTACTTCCATTAACAAAATGTGCACAGTCGTTTTATGTTTAAACTTTTTGTGTCACCAGCTACTACTGAGCATGTGCAAGAATTCACAAAATAAACATATATGCATTCATGATTGGCTGATGGCTGTCACATGGTACAGGGGGAGTGGAATTAGACATAACTTTTAAAATTGTCAGAAAAAAAATCTACTACTCATTTGAAGTTCAGACTAAGGGTTCGATTTATCTACCTGTCAAGTATCTGTTTCCGCACTAGCCTTCAGGCTCACCGGAAACAGGAGTTAAGAAGCATCAGTCTTAAGATGGACGGACAGCAATCAGCCCGATTGGATACGATCGGGTTGATTCAAACTCCCTGCTAGCAGCCGATTGTCCGCAAATGTCCAGGGGGCGGCTTTGCACAAGCATTTCACTAAAAATGCTTGTGCAATGATAAATGCAGACAGCGTATTCTGTCGGCATTTATCAATGTGCGGTGGACATTAGTAAATCAGCCCCTATGTACTATTGCATTGTCTTTTTATCATGCATTTGTTGATTATGTAAATCTAATGTGTTTACTGGTCCTTTAACTGATAAAGGACAAGGAATTTCAGAAAAAAACTTGCCCAAACGACCAGAGAATTTACAGCATTTTTGCTATCACTCTTTTTAAACAGAAATAGAGCCTTGTTTTTTTTTTATTTACCTATCAAGGTATTGATCTAGGCCCATTCTGGTATATTTCATGCTACCATTTTGCCACCAAATGAGATCATATTAAAAAAATTGTTAACTTTTTCACAAACTTAGGGCTTCTCACTGAAATTATTTGCATACCAGTGACAACATAAATGATTGTTAAACTTCTTTGGATCCCCATTGTTCAGAAATAGCAGACATGCATGGCTTGTCTAGAAGGCCGTTAATTGCAGCTGTGCACCATACTTCTGAAATTCCCGGCAGTAAATGGGTTTATCAGGTGGCTTATAAGGTTAATTTTAGCTGTATTGTAAATATTACCCTCCCATCTGACACCTCCCATCCCCTGATTCCTACCCAATTCCTCCCAAACAGCTCTCTTTCCTGCCTCCCCCTCACTGGTCACCATCATCTTAGGTACTGGCATGCACATTTAGGGCTTTTTTAAAAAAAAAATAAAAAAAAAATGTGTTTTTATTATTATAATTTTCTGCATTGTAGTGTTCCTTATCAACACTCGCACCTCCCATATCCCACCCAAACAGCTCTCTAACTCTGCCTCCTCTAACTAGTGTCCGCCATCTTAGGTATTAGCAGCTTTCTGCCAGTACCCAGTTTATTTACTGTATATATATATTTATAACTCATTTTTCTGTAGTGTAACAGCCCCCCTGACTCTCCCCGCTTCCCCCATCCATGCAATTATATTGTAAGGCATCCATATGTGCTGTAGTTTGGTGGATACCCCTTCCTCCCAGTAAAACATTTTCTGTAATGTAGTAATCCCTCCCCTCGCCACTCCAGTGATTTCCCACCCACCTTCCTCCTTAACAGTAGCACCACAAGTCGATGCAAACGGTGACACAGGATGTCAGTTTTTGCATGGGTGATCTGCTTCATATGGTAACGGGAGCGCTATCAGTGTTCTCTTACCATATGAAGACAGATCTCTTCAGCCTACTACGTCAACAGGGTATGCTGGGCAAAGTACTGTGTGAAGAAGTAGCTACATCCAAAAGGTACAAGGCGTTAAATCCTTTCACCGAGATTATGAGTTTTGCGGTAGCAGGGGTGCGGTGCTAATGCTTAGTTTCAGCTCACCACTCACCTACAAACAACGCTGTTATTACGGGTTTCTTTCAACCCGGTGTTAGCCTCTAAAAAGTGAGCGGAGAGCAAAATTTAGCTCCACATCTCACCTCAATACCAGCGCTGCTTACGATAGCGGGGAGCTGGCTAAACGTGCTCACGCAAAAAAGCAGCGTTCAGCTCCTAACGCAGCCCCATTGATTCCTATGGGGAAACACATTTTATGTCTACACCTAACACCCTAACATGAACCCCGAGTCTAAACACACCTAATCTTACACTTATTAACCCCTAATCTGCCGCCCCCGACATCACCGACACCTGTTTATATTATTAACCCCTAATCTACCGCTCCGGACACCGCCGCCACCTACATTATACTTATGAACCCCTAATCTGCTGCCCCCAACATCGCCAAACCCTACATTATATTTATTAACCCATAATCTGACCCACCAACATCGCCGCAACTATATTATATAAACATAGAAACATAGAATTTGACGGTAGATAAGAACCAAAAAGGCCCCTCAAGTCTACCCATATTACATGTTACTTTTTCCTTAGGATAGCCTTATGCATGTCCTTTACAGTCTTTGTGTTTACCACCTCAAATGGAAGTTCATTCCATGAATCCACCACCCTTTCTGTAAAAATATGCTTCCTTAAATTTCTCCTGAATCTGCTACCCTCTAACTTTAGATTGTGACCCCTTGTTTTGGAATTTTTTTTTTTTTTTAAAAAATGCTTTCAGCTTCTATTTTATTAAATCCCTTCGTATATTTGAAGGTTTCTATCATGTCACCTCTTTCCCTTCTATCCTCTAAACTATTCATATATTAAATGTATAAACCCCTAATCTGCCGTCGCCAACGTCGCCGCCACTATAATAAAGTTATTAACCCCTAAACCTAAGTCTAACCCTAACCCTAACACACTCTAACTTAAATATAATTTAAATAAATCTAAATAAAATAACTACAATTAAATAAATTATTCCTATTTAAAATAATTACCTGTAAAATAAACCCTAAACTAGCTACAATGTAACTATTAGTTATATTGTAGCTAGTTTAGGGTTTATTTTTATTTTACAGGCAAGTTTATATTTATTTTAACTAGGTACAATAGTTATTAATAGTGATGTCGCAAACCTAAAAATTTGGGTTTGCGAACGTCGAACGCAAACTTCCGCAAAAGTTCGTGAACGGGCGAACCAGGCGAACCACCATAGACTTCAATAGGCAGGCGAATTTTAAAACCCACAGGGACTGTTTCTGGCCACAATAGTGATGGAAAAGCTGTTTCAAGGGGACTAACACCTGGACTGTGGCATGCCGGAGGGAGATCCATGGCAAAACTCCCATGGAAAATTACATAGTTGATGAAGAGTCTGGTTTTAATCCATAAAGGGCATAAATCACCTAACATTCCTAAATTGTTTGGAATAACGTGCTTTAAAACATCAGGTATGATGTTGTATCGATCAGGTAGTGTAAGGGTTACGCCCGCTTCACAGTGCGCAGTGTAGGTGATATACCTGCCCTGACCATGCTTTGCAGACCAGGTATCAGTGGTCAGATGGACCCTTGCCCCAACACTGTGTGCCAGACATGCCATTATAGCAGACTTATATGGCTTTGGCGTTGCTTTTTGGTAATTAGAAGGCTGCTAAATGCCACTGCGCACCACATGTGTTTTATGCCCAGCAGTGAAGGGGTTAATTAGGGAGCATGTAGGCAGCTTGAAGAGTTAATTTTAGCTTAAGTGTAGTGTAGTAGACAACCCAAAGTATTGATCTAGGCCCATTTTGGTATATTTCATGCCACCATTTCCCTGCCAAATGCGATCAAATAAAAAAAAATTGTTCACTTTTTCACAAACTTTAGGTTTCTTACAGAAATTATTTACAAACAACTTATGCAATTATGGCATAAATGGTGTAAATGCTTCTCTGGGATCCCCTTTGTTCAGAAATAGCAGACTTATATGGCTTTGGCATTGCTTTTTGGTAATTAGAAGGCTGCTAAATGCCACTGCGCACCACACGTGTTTTATGCCCAGCAGTGAAGGGGTTAATTAGGGAGCATGTAGGCAGCTTGTAGAGTTAATTTTAGCTTAAGTATAATGTAGTAGACAACCCAAAGTATTGATCTAGGCCCATTTTGGTATATTTAATGCCACCATTTCACCGCCAAATGCGATCAAATTTAAAAAAAACTTAAATTTTTTCACAATTTTAGGTTTCTCACTGAAATTATTTACAAACAGCTTGTGCAATTATGGCACAAATGGTTGTAAATGCTTCTCTGGGATCCCCTTTGTTCAGAAATAGCAGACATATATGACTTTGGCGTTGCTTTCTGGTAATAAGAAGGCCGCTAAATGCTGCTGTGCATCACACGTGTATTATGGCTAGCAGTGAAGGGGTTAATTAGGTAGTTTGTAGGGAGCTTGCAGGGTTAATTTTAGCTTTAGTGTAGAGATCAGCCTCCCACCTGACACATCAGACATTTGATCCCTCCCAAACAGCTCCCTTCCCTCCCCCACCCCACAATTGTCCCCGCCATCTTAAGTACTGGCAGAAAGTCTGCCAGTACTAAAATAAAAGGTTTTTTTTAATTTTTTAGCATATTTACATATGCTGTGGTGTAGCATCCCCCCTTAGCCCCCAACCTTCCTGATCCCCCCAAAACAGCTCTCTAACCCTCCCCATCTGCCTTATTGGCAGCCATCTTGGGTACTGGCAGCTGTCTGCTATTATTTCACAGTCAAAAAAGTGTTTTTTTTTTTAAATGTACACTACTGTTACACCAGATATGAGTGGTGGCACTGGGCAAGTGGGCGCAGTATACGCTGTGAGCCTGACACACATGCTGGCAGGCAGGCAACTGCAATTAGATTACACAGGAAAAAAAAAAAAAGCAGACTGATGTTCTAGCCCTAAAAAGGGTGCTGTCCTTACAGCAGAGATCAGATGAGTCCTTCAGGACTGTAGTGGACACTGAATACACTAGCCTAGCTATCGATTTCCCTATTAAATCAGCAGCTGCTACACTGTCCCTCCTCTCACTAAGAATGCAGCTTCCAAATTAATCTAAAATGGATGCTGTCCAGGAGGTGGGAGGGTCTGGGAGGGAGGGTCTGTTGCTGATTGGCTGTAATGTATCTTCTGACTGTGAGGTACAGGGTCAAAGTTTACTCAATGATGACGAATAGGGGGCGGATCGAACATCGCATATGTTCGCCATCCGCAGCGAACGCAAACATGCTATGTTCGCCGGGAACTATTCGCCAGCGAACTATTTGCGACATCACTAGTTATTAAATAGTTATTAACTATTTAATAACTACCTAGTTAAAATAAATACAAATTTACCTGTAAAATAAACCGTAACCTAAATTACACTAACGCCTAACACTACACTATAATTAAATTAATTCCCTAAATTAACTACAGTTAACTACAATTAAATTAAATAAACTAAAGTACGAAAAAAAACCCACTAAATTACAGAAAAAAATAAAATAATTACAAGAATTTTAAACAAATTACACCTAATCTAATCCCCCTAATAAAATAAAAAAGCCCCCCCCAAAATAAAAAAGCCCTACCCTACACTAAATTACAAATAGCCCTTAAAAGGGCCTTTTACGGGGCATTGCCTCAAAGTAATCAGCTCTTTTACCTGTAAGAAAAAATACAATACCCCCCAACATTAAAACCCACCACCCACACACCCAACCCTACTCTAAAACCCACCTAATCTCCCCTTAATAAAACCTAACACTACCCCCGTGAAGATCACCCAACCTTGAGCCGTCTTCACCCAGCCGGGCACAAGTGGTCCTCCAGAGGGGCAGAAGTCTTCATCCGATCCGGGCAGAAGAGGACCTCCAGATGGGCAGAAGGCTTAATCAAGACGACATCTTCTATCTTCATCCATCCAGAGCGGAGCGGGTCCATCTTTAATCCAACCGACGCGGAGCATCCTCTTCAAATGAAGTCCAAGCGAAGAATGAAGGTTCCTTTAAATGACATCATCCAAGATTGTGTCCCTTGAATACCGATTGGCTGATAAGATTCTATCAGCCAATCGGAATTAAGGTAGAAAAAATCCTATTGGCTAATGCCAATAGGACGGGCAGAAGTCTTCATCCAGATGTCATCTTCTATCTTCATCCATCCGGAGCGGAGCAGATCCATCTTGAAGCCAGCCGACGCGAAGCATCCATCCACTTACTTTTTCCTTAGGATAGCCTTATGCATGTCCTTTACAGTCTTTGTGTTTACCACCTCAAATGGAAGTTCATTCCATGAATCCACCACCCTTTCTGTAAAAATATGCTTCCTTAAATTTCTCCTGAATCTGCTACCCTCTAACTTTAGATTGTGACCCCTTGTTTTGGA
Source organism: Bombina bombina (assembly GCF_027579735.1). Classification (NCBI taxonomy): domain Eukaryota; kingdom Metazoa; phylum Chordata; class Amphibia; order Anura; family Bombinatoridae; genus Bombina; species Bombina bombina. The sequence goes on along the minus strand of NC_069500.1, from coordinate 1,236,835,313 downwards.
ATTTTTTTTTTTTAAAAAAATGCTTTCAGCTTCTATTTTATTAAATCCCTTCATATATTTGAAGGTTTCTATCATGTCACCTCTTTCCCTTCTATCCTCTAAACTATTCATATATTAAATGTATTAACCCCTAATCTGCCGTCGCCAACGTCGCCGCCACTATAATAAAGTTATTAACCCCTAAACCTAAGTCTAACCCTAACCCTAACACACTCTAACTTAAATATAATTTAAATAAATCTAAATAAAATAACTACAATTAAATAAATTATTCCTATTTAAAATAATTACCTGTAAAATAAACCCTAAACTAGCTACAATGTAACTATTAGTTATATTGTAGCTAGTTTAGGGTTTATTTTTATTTTACAGGCAAGTTTATATTTATTTTAACTAGGTACAATAGTTATTAATAGTGATGTCGCAAACCTAAAAATTTGGGTTTGCGAACGTCGAACGCAAACTTCCGCAAAAGTTCGTGAATGGGCGAACCAGGCGAACCACCATAGACTTCAATAGGCAGGCGAATTTTAAAACCCACAGGGACTCTTTCTGGCCACAATAGTGATGGAAAAGCTGTTTCAAGGGGACTAACACCTGGACTGTGGCATGCCGGAGGGAGATCCATGGCAAAACTCCCATGGAAAATTACATAGTTGATGAAGAGTCTGGTTTTAATCCATAAAGGGCATAAATCACCTAACATTCCTAAATTGTTTGGAATAACGTGCTTTAAAACATCAGGTATGATGTTGTATCGATCAGGTAGTGTAAGGGTTACGCCCGCTTCACAGTGCGCAGTGTAGGTGATATACCTGCCCTGACCATGCTTTGCAGACCAGGTATCAGTGGTCAGATGGACCCTTGCCCCAACACTGTGTGCCAGACATGCCATTATAGCAGACTTATATGGCTTTGGCGTTGCTTTTTGGTAATTAGAAGGCTGCTAAATGCCACTGCGCACCACATGTGTTTTATGCCCAGCAGTGAAGGGGTTAATTAGGGAGCATGTAGGCAGCTTGAAGAGTTAATTTTAGCTTAAGTGTAGTGTAGTAGACAACCCAAAGTATTGATCTAGGCCCATTTTGGTATATTTCATGCCACCATTTCCCTGCCAAATGCGATCAAATAAAAAAAAATTGTTCACTTTTTCACAAACTTTAGGTTTCTTACAGAAATTATTTACAAACAACTTATGCAATTATGGCATAAATGGTTGTAAATGCTTCTCTGGGATCCCCTTTGTTCAGAAATAGCAGACTTATATGGCTTTGGCATTGCTTTTTGGCAGGGCCGCCACTAGAAATTTTGGGGCCCCTGACTCAACCATTGATCAGGGCCCCCCCCCCCCGCTCCTTTGACATGTGCAATTTTTGACCAAGTGACTAAAACGTATATTTAAACTTGGAAATGTTGTAAAAGTAGTAACATACAGACACACTCATACACTGAAACACACAAACACACTCACACATAAGGATTCACATATAGACACTCTAGCAGACATGCAAAGAAACGCACTCAGACACAGACACCCAAACAGACACTTAGCACTTGTTTACATTGACCTGACAAGTAATGAGGTAAACTACAGTTTTGTAAAAAAAAAGGAGATTTAGAAAACAAAATATGGAGTTCTGATTATCTTTTTGTAAAGGAAGATGACAGCTAAATTATGACAACAGCATGCAGTGGCTGAAAGGAAGGGCCCTGAACTGACTAAACAATAATTTAAAGGTTAAATGGTGGATTGGTTACTTCCGGAAAGGTCTTGTTAGTCTCAAAGTCTGTAGAAAGATGTGAATAATTAGTAGTAAGGTCAAAATGTCATAAAAAGGAACAGACAATGGACACACACACACACAAACTCAAACTTGCACATACACCCAAGGAAACACCAACAGATACAGCCTCAGAAAACACACAAAGACATACACACACACACAGAGAGACAACCACCTGAAAAACACAGAAAGACATACATACACACCCTCACTGAGACATCCACAGAAAACACACAAAGATATACACACACCCTCACAGAGACACCCACAGAAAACACAGACATACATACATACACACACACACCCTCACAGAGACACCCATAGAAAAAGCTCAGACATATGCACACAACCTCACAGACATCCACAGAAAATGCACAAAGACATACACACCCACCCTCACAGAGAGACCCACAGATAAAAAATACATACACATAGAGACACAAACCAAAGCACAAAGACATAAACACATACACCCACAGAAACACTCACAGGAGAAAACATTTATGCACCTTGCATCCCCTAAATCAACAGTGTGTGACATGCAAGATAAAAAAATTGTAGAAATTAAGAGATCACTTTTTAAAGAATCATATTTGTAAATGTGCAAACAAAAATAATTCCGTGAATTCAAAATTGTACATTAATGAGCTGGGTAGATAGCTAGATGAAGAAAAGTACCTTTAAAAGGTTGACATATGTTTGTTTGTTTTTTCCCTATTTTCCCCAACCAAGAGCACCACTTCAAATATAGTGTACAAATTTTCCCATCTGTCAGCTGTACTTATGGATTTTGAAAATGCTGTACTCTATATGGTCTTGGTGGGACCATAAGCTGTGGTACTCATACCATTAGATCTGGTTAAATGCAGGATTTAGGCTTGTTGGTATGTATTTCAAAACTAAGTAAGCTGTAGTGTGAACTGAACAGTTTTAAGCTAACCTGTCTCATTTTAAACACTGAGCAATCTTAATCTGAGAGTATAAAATTTTATGCAGATGTAAAAATCTTAGATAAGATGCCTCCTTCCATCTGGAAAGTCCTTGCATAAAGGGGCAGTAAACTGGAATGTAATATATATATATATATAAAATGCATATCTGCCAAAAGGGCATCTACCATTTGTGTATTGAGTAGGAAACATTTCTGCATGGTTTTAAATATAGAATTTCTACAGCATTGTGAAATAATCATAAATACACTGCTGCTAAAAAAATGTGTTTTTATGGACCCCTAGCCCCACCATACAACAACTACCACACTGAAGTTACAATCCAAAATTGCACAAAGAAATAAAAAACATTTGCTAAGTAAGTCCTACCTCCTCTTCAAATTAAAGTGATCTGCCGTCTGACTCAGGCACACACTGTACAAAGTGCCAAGTCTGTCTCACAGTGAGCATAGTGGTTTATTGCACACTAAGAAATCCTCTCAAATGCTAATACTTTACTCCTTGTAATAACATTTCCCATGCTCAATTAGCACTCTGCTGTAGTACCCACTGGTGGCTGCCAAAATTTAAAAAAAAAAAAAAAAAAAAAAAATTTTTTTTTTTTTAGTTCTTACCTCATGGGGCCCCCCTGGCTCATTGGGCCCCTGACAGGAGTCACCCCTGTCACCCCCTGATGGCGGCCCTGCTTTTTGGTAATTAGAAGGCTGCTAAATGCCACTGCGCACCACACGTGTTTTATGCCCAGCAGTGAAGGGGTTAATTAGGGAGCATGTAGGCAGCTTGTAGAGTTAATTTTAGCTTAAGTATAATGTAGTAGACAACCCAAAGTATTGATCTAGGCCCATTTTGGTATATTTAATGCCACCATTTCACCGCCAAATGCTATCAAATTTAAAAAAAACTTAAATTTTTTCACAATTTTAGGTTTCTCACTGAAATTATTTACAAACAGCTTGTGCAATTATGGCACAAATGGTTGTAAATGCTTCTCTGGGATCCCCTTTGTTCAGAAATAGCAGACATATATGACTTTGGCTTTGCTTTCTGGTAATAAGAAGGCCGCTAAATGCTGCTGCGCATCACACGTGTATTATGGCTAGCAGTGAAGGGGTTAATTAGGTAGTTTGTAGGGAGCTTGCAGGGTTAATTTTAGCTTTAGTGTAGAGATCAGCCTCCCACCTGACACATCAGACCCCCTGATCCCTCCCAAACAGCTCCCTTCCCTCCCCCACCCCACAATTGTCCCCCCCATCTTAAGTACTGGCAGAAAGTCTGCCAGTACTAAAATAAAAGGGTTTTTTAATTTTTTAGCATATTTACATATGCTGTGGTGTAGCATCCCCCCTTAGCCCCCAACCTCCCTGATCCCCCCAAAACAGCTCTCTAACCCTCCCCATCTGCCTTATTGGCAGCCATCTTGGGTACTGGCAGCTGTCTGCTATTATTTCACAGTCAAAAAAGTGTTTTTTTTTTAAATGTACACTACTGTTACACCAGATATGAGTGGTGGCACTGGGCAAGTGGGCGCAGTATACGCTGTGAGCCTGACACACATGCTGGCAGGCAGGCAACTGCAATTAGATTATTGCCTCAAAGTAATCAGCTCTTTTACCTGTAAGAAAAAATACAATACCCCCCAACATTAAAACCCACCACCCACACACCCAACCCTACTCTAAAACCCACCTAATCTCCCCTTAATAAAACCTAACACTACCCCCGTGAAGATCACCCAACCTTGAGCCGTCTTCAAGTGGTCCTCCAGAGGGGCAGAAGTCTTCATCCGATCCGGGCAGAAGAGGACCTCCAGATGGGCAGAAGGCTTAATCAAGACGACATCTTCTATCTTCATCCATCCAGAGCGGAGCGGGTCCATCTTTAATCCAACCGACGCGGAGCATCCTCTTCAAATGAAGTCCAAGCGAAGAATGAAGGTTCCTTTAAATGACGTCATCCAAGATTGTGTCCCTTGAATACCGATTGGCTGATAAGATTCTATCAGCCAATTGGAATTAAGGTAGAAAAAATCCTATTGGCTAATGCCAATAGGACGGGCAGAAGTTTTCATCCAGATGTCATCTTCTATCTTCATCCATCCGGAGCGGAGCAGATCCATCTTGAAGCCAGCCGACGCGGAGCATCCATCCAGACCGACGACTACACGATGAATGATGGTTCCTTTAAATGAAGTCATCCAAGATGGCGTCCCTTGAATTCCGATTGGCTGATAGGATTCTATCAGCCAATTGGAATTAAGGTAGGCAAAATCCTATTGGCTGATGCAATCAGCCAATAGGATTGTGCTTGCATTCTACTGGCTGTTCCAATCAGCCAATAGAATGCAAGCTCAATCCTATTGGCTGATTGTAATTAATTTATTTTTCTGTAATTTAGTGCTTTTTTTTCGTACTTTAGTTTATTTTATTTAATTGTAGTTAATTGTAGGTAATTTACTAAATTAATTTAATTATAGTGTAGTGTTAGGTGTAATTATAATTTAGGTTAGGATTTATTTTACAGGTACTTTTGTATTTATTTTAGCTAGGTAGTTATTAAAAAGTTAATAACTATTTAGTAACTATTCTACCTAGTTAAAATAAATACAAAGTTGCCTGTAAAATAAAAATAAACCCTAAGCTAGCTACAATGTAACTATTAGTTATGTTGTAGCTAGCTTAGGGTTTATTTTATAGGTAAGTATTTAGTTTTAAATAGGAATAATTTAGTTAATTGTAGTAATTTTATTTAGTTTTATTTAAATTATATTTAAGTTAGGGGGGTTAGACTTAGGGTTAGACTTAGGTTTAGGGGTTAATTAATTAAATAGTAGCGGCGACGTTGGGGCGGCAGATTAGGGATTAATAAATGTAGGTAGGTGTCGGCGATGTTATTGACAGCAGATTAGGGGTTAATAAAATTTAACTAGTGTTTGCGAGGCAGGAGTGCGGTGGTTTAGGGGTTAATATATTTATTAAAGTGGCGGCGATGTCTGGTCGGCAGATTAGGGGTTAAAAACTTTATGTAAGTGTTTGCGATGTGGGGGGGGGGGGGGCTCGGTTTAGGTGTTAATAGGTAGTATATGGGTGTTAGTGTACTTTTTAGTACTTTAGTTAAGAGTTTTATGTTACGGCGTTAGCCCATAAAACTCTTAACTACTGACTTTTAAATGCGGTAGGAGTCTTGACAGGAGAGGGTGTACCGCTCACTTTCTCCAAGACTCGTAATAACGGCGTTAGGAAAATCCCATTAAAAAGATAGGATACGCAATTGACGTAAGGGGATTTGCGGTAAGCTCGAGTCGCGGAATAAAAGTGAGTGGTACATCTGTACCTGCCAGACTCGTAATACAAGTGGGCATTAAAAAGCAGCGTTGGGACCTCTCAACGCTGCTTTTTAAGGCTAACGCAAGACTCGTAATCTAGCCGTTTGTGTGCAGAATTTCTATTTTCCAGCAGTTAGTTTCAAACTACACATTTAGTTTACTATATGCAGTGGGGCCAAAGCCTGTTACTGATAGATAGGCCTGTTGGCTTTCTTTGTGGGGTAAAAAAAATAATTAAACTGTAACCCTTTGTGTGCATTTTTTTTCTATTTTCTTCCAATTAATTGCAAGTTTTGTTGATTGATAATTATATTGCTGTAGGGACATATCCTTTGAATGATAGATATGCCTGAGTGTCTTTTTGAGAGGGTAACATTATTTTTTAATTAAACGTTAACCCTTAGCTGTGACAGATAAGTAGACCTGCTGTTTTTGTTGGGGGACAAAAATGTTTTAACTTTACTATAAACCTTTGTGTGCATAATTATTTTTTTTCTTGTAGTTAGTGTACATTACTGCATTTTTTAAATTTTTGTTTTCTATCGTTAGCAAATAAATACTTTTACCCCTCATCTAATTGAAACCATAATTACTATTGCAGTGTGGACACTGTGGCTACCTGGCAGTTTGCTACAGGACCCCTACAGCACTAGTTAAGTAGCAAACTTTTTATTTTGGGTGTATAATATAACAACAACAATAATTAATATAATACTAATCATTTCTCAGTGGCTGCCTATATTGCACACAGTTCAGGTCTGTAGCCTATACTGTCCCTAGTGTAATATCATTGTTACATAGATCGTAGGACTGTGAACCCCTCATCTAATTGAAACCGGAATTGCTATTGCAAGTGGAACGCCAACAAAAAAAAAAATCCTTATATAATTATTCTATTTGTTAGGAATATCACTCCTGGCCAGCAGGAGGAGGCAAAGAGAACCACAGTTAAACTGCTAAGTATCACTCACTTACCCACAACCCCTAGTCATTTTCTTTGCCTTTGGTGCATGGAGGAGGCGAAGTTTTAGGTGTCTGAAGAAAAACTTTGATTTTATCTACAAGCAAGTTTTGTGGTATAGCTGTATACTACGTCATTCCTTGCAGTCGGGTAGTGGTGGCTTTAAAGCAGTTAGGAACTTGTAAAGAGGTAATTACTGCATTTTCCTAACAATTGCTGCCCTATTTTAGAAAGCCAGAGTTGGCTACTCTGTTCTTTCTTTTTCAAAAGTCTCTGTGAAGAACTGTGTCTTCTCATACCTTGTAACAGTCTACATGCCAGACAGGGGAGCAGGTAAGTGCTTTTTCTTCTAGTTGGGGAGACCATGCACTTAAAAAATTAAAAGACACTGCTTTTTTATTGGGACATAGATAATCCTGTTGTATGGGTTACACTGGGGCATGAAATAGGCACTGTAGCATGTGTGAGACTAGCATTTAAACTCTTTTAAAGAGAAAGGGTAAAATATTTGTATTAGGCTTTATTTTCCGACACATATTTACTTGATTAAACAATTCAAGTTTAAACTAAAAGTAAGGCTGAATTTTTTATTTCAGCAGCTTATTGTTTGAAAAAACAGTTATTTCTGGTACTCGGTGTACCAGGTAACTATTTTTGGTGCCTCTATGTGTCGCAGCAGTAATTTGAGCTTGGCAATTGCGGTCACATGAACGTTTCGGAGGAAAAAGTTGTTTTTCTCAATTTCTAGGTGATCCGGTCTTAATTGGTAGCGGTAAGGCACCTCAGTAATTGAGGTGTAGGGTTGCCTGAGGGGAATTTAAGAAGTTTATTTGATGTTTATTAAAAAAAATTTTTACTTTTCTCACATAATTTTGGCTGGGGATTGATCCTAATTTGGGATAAAATTTAAAGTGTATTTTTTCCTTAGCTTATTTTAATTGAATATTAAAATCTTTGAAATGTATCTGTACAAGTTTATTTACTTTTTTCACAACATGTCTGATATGGAGCAAGAGCCTGCTCTAATAAATTCATGCTTATTATGTTTAGATGCACAAATTGCAGCTCTTATGTAATTTTGTTCTTCATGTGTCAAGAAAACCTTGCAAAATAAAGGTAAAATTTTTGAGCCTAATGTCTCTCAGGATGATGCTGTTAAAATAATACCTCAGACAATGGAATGGCTGCCATGCGGATCTATCTCAGAGAATAGAGTTAGATCAGTCGTCAAGGGATTCTCTCCCGTGGTGGATTTCTCAGGAACATCTGTCTCAGGGCACATACTTTCGGAGACCTTCCTGGGTGATCGTGACCACGGACTCCAGCCTGCTGGGCTGGGGAGCAGTCTGGAACTAGTTAAAAGCTCCTTTGGACTCGGGAGGAGTCTGCTCTTCCCATCAACATCTTGGAGTTGAGGGCGATTTACAATGCTATATTGGCTTGTCCTCAGTTGTCCTCAGCCCAGTTTATCAGGTTCCAGTCAGACAAAATAACCTCTGTGGCTTACATCAATCACCAGGGAGGAACTCGGAGTTCCTTAGCCATGAAGGAGGTTACTCGGATTCTTCAGTGGGCAGAGACCCACAATTGCTGTCTATCTGCTATCCACATACCAGGAGTAGACAAGTGGGAAGCTGATTTTCTGAGCAGACAGACTTTTCATCCTGGGGAGTGGGAACTCTATCCGTATGTGTTTTCCAGCTTAGTCCTCAAATGGGGGGTGCCAGAGTTAGATCTGATGGCGTCCCATCAGAACGCAAAGCTTCCAAGTTACGGTTTAAGGTCAAGAGATCCTCAGGTCATTCTGATAGATGCTCTGGTGGTCCCTTCTATGAGCCATTGCTTGTATCAAACAGGAGAGGGCGTCGGTGATTATAATAGCCCATGCGTGGTCTCACAGGATCTGGTTTGCAGACCTAGTGGAGATGTCATCTCCCCCACCTTGGAGACTACCTCTGAGGAAGGACCTCCTGATTCAGGTCCCTTCCTTCATCCATATCTCGTTTCTCTGAAGCTGACTGCTTATTCTGTCTAAGCGTGGTGTTTCTGAGTCGGTCATTGAGATCATGATTCAGGTTCGCAAGCCTGTTACTAGAAAGATTTACCATATGATATGGTGTAAATATATTTATTGGTGTGAATCCAAGGGCTACTCTTGGAGTAGAATTAGAATTCCTAGAATTTAATCTTTTCTTCTGAAAGACCTGGAGAAGGGATTGTCAGTCAGTACTCTGAAGGGTCAGATTTCTGCTTTATCAGTTTTTTTTTTTTTGTCAGGCCTTGGTCAAAATCAGGCCTGTCTTTAAGTCTGTTGCTCCTCCTTGGAGCCTTAACTTTGCTCTTAAAGTTTTACAGCTGGCTCTGTTTGAGCTCTTGCTTTCCATAGACATTAAGTTGTTATTTTGGAAGGTTTTGTTTCTTGTTGCTATCGCTTCTACTTGAAGAGTCTCAGAACTCTCAGCTCTGCAGTGTGATTCCCCTTATCTTATTTTTCATGACGATAAGTCGGTTCTTTGTACTAAGTTAGGTTTCCTTCCTAAGGTTGTTTCTAATAGAAATATCAATCAGGAAATGATTGGTTCCTCTCTGTGTTCTAATCCTTCTTCTTCCAAAGAACGTTTGTTACACAATTTGGATGTTTTATGTGGTCTTAAATTCTACTTACAGGTGACTAAGGATTTTTGCCAGTCCTCTGCCCGCTTTGTCTGTTTCTCTGAGAAACGTAAAGGTCAGAAAGCTACTGCTACTACTCTTTTATTTTGGTTACGAAGTGTAATTCCTTTGGCTTATGAGACTGCTGGACAGCAGCCTCCTGAGAGAATTATGGCTCATTCGACAAGAGCTGTTTCCTCTTCTTGGGCTTTCAAAAAAAAAAAAAAAAAGCGGTGGTGCCTTCTGTTTAGGACTGCCTGTCTTGTCCCTCCCTATTTATCTGTGTCCTCTAGCTTTCATGCTTACCTTATAAATATTATTTATTTCCGGATATGGTGAGTCCAAGGCCCCACCCTTTATTTTAAAATAGTTGTTCTTTTGACTATAACCTCAGGCACCTCTACATCTTGTGTTACTCCTTTTTCTCCATTTCCTTTCAGTCGAATGACTGGGGGTTGTGGGTAAGGGAGTGATACTTAGCAGTTTAACTGTGGTGCACTTTGCCTCCTCCTGCTGACCAGGAGGGATATTCCCAACAGTAATTACTCAAGCCGTAGACTCACCATATCCAGAAAGAAATACATTTATCAG